>NC_047112.1:39705505-39930505 GCF_902500255.1 Thalassophryne amazonica | reverse complement strand
GGCACATTGAGACAGACGTGCGGAGGAATTCTGCGTGTCGCGGCGGTGCTGCATGGCGCAAAGCAAGCATCATGGACAGCCCTCTTAAAAATCACACCACATATTTTCAATAATATTCAGGTCTGGGAACTGAGATGGCCATTCCAGAATGTTGTACTTATTCCTCTGCATGAATGCCTTAATAGATTTTGAGCAGTGTTTAGGGTCGTTGTCTTGTTGAAAGATCCAGCCCCGGCGCAACTTCAACTTTGTCACTGATTCATGAACATTGTTCTCAAGAATCTGTTGATATTGACTGGAGTCCATGTGATCCTCAACTTTAACAAGATTCCCAGTACCTGCACTGGCCACACAGCCCCACAACATGATGGAACCACCTCCAAATTTTACTGTAGCAAGTGTTTTTCTTGGAATGCTGTGTTCTTTTTCAGCCATGCATACCGCCCCTTGTTATGTCCAAATAACTCAATTTTAGTTTCATTAGTCCACATATATTGTGAACACGTGAGGACGTGGTGGAGAATAGCATATAAATGAGACAGGGTCTCTACGTATTGCACATGCATTGGACCAGGCTCCAGGTTCCAACCACCGCTGGACTGATAGTATTGCACACCGGGCATTTGCCCGGTGGCCTGATGGCCTACAGATTTTTTTTTTTTTTTTTTTAACAAAGTAAAGCGAGCTGTGAGCTTTTCATCCGCTTTTTTTTTTTTTGTAGCAGCTACGACTCGTCCTCACTTCTTAAAGCGCGGTGATAACAGCACACCTGTACTGAGCTTTACAAAGACATTTTTATGCTTTTTTTCCTCCTTTATTTAGAGCTGAGCCGCTCCGTATCTGCATGTTAAAACAGCTGATCCTCCGCGATGCGTCAACAACTAACACTATTTTCCACTCAAATGCACCTAAACTCTCTTTCTGAGGACCACATGATGTGAAAACGCAATAAAAGTTTCTGACCTGTAAATCTGGTCATGTTTTCTGCATAAATAAATGTTATCCATTCTTTGTGCTCAAACGCCAAAGCAGGGGCGAATCCAGATGGAATGGGGGCATGGGGCAAGGATGTCCCCCCCTCACAACACCCCTAGATTAAAGGTCCAGTTTTGAAGCCTTTTTTACTACAACTACTACTACTACTTAAAATAATAATAATTTCGACAAGTGAAATGTTTAGAGAAAATTTAAATGTTAGAAAGAATTTAATAGTTACATTTATTAACAATGTAGGTTAGAAATTACAAGTTTTACTCTTACAGTGCTGTCAACAGTTAAATATGAGGTCAAGAAAGAGGTCTTTTACTTTTTATAAAACAAGTATATATTTTCATTGAAGTCAAGAAAGGGTGACTATAAAGTGAGGCAGGGACCACTACGGCCATGATGGTAAGTGAAGGTTAACTTCAGCTATTAACTGATGAACAGCAACCTAACTTGTTCATAAATCAGACATCTGTGTGTGAGAGAGACATTCTGATCTTCTGGTCCGAAGTAAAGTGCTGTCTAACTGGGTCACTCAGATATGAATTAAGGTTGGATATTATTTCCGTTCGTGCTAACTCTGCCAGTCACGTAACCTAGTCTAGCAATGTAACCTGTGCAAATGGTGTGCATGGCTAGCTACCATGCTGCCGCCGCCAGGTTGTTTCTTTATTCTTTATTCTATTTGTGTGACGGCCGTTCGTCGGTCATACAAAGTATGCTGTTTTGCACAGTCTGCGGTGCGGTGGCGTGGTATAACGGCATCCCTGTCTAAAATGTATTTTCCCAAGTCCTGGCATAATTTCACATACCTAACATTTTACTTTAAATTGATGAGAGTCATTCTCTAAGTTGATTAGCAACACAAATTAGTAATAAAAGAAATCCTTGATGTTACTTGTAGCTTGTAGTGAGATAGACAACTGTCTCCATCTTGTGGCCTTTTTGTATATTGCAGCTTCAAAAGTTCAACCTTTGTATCCAGTCATTGGTCCAGTCATCCAGTCATTTCTTGCTTTATATGATGAATTGTATCACACAAGTAATGATATATTATTTATAGTATAGCCTACAGTATTTCTATAACAAATGTTTTTTATATAATTTCTATTTCTAAATTTAACTAACAAGGCTGAATGAAATGACAGCTTATTATGTCTAAAAAGTAATGTGACCTACTGTCAACAGATTGTACTTTTGATAAGCCTATGATAACTGTATTTCGGGAGAACTTTTCATAATGCTTCTTATAGTGTTAAAATGTATGTGTCTCCTGGTGCACACTGATCGGTTAAGGGACCAAAAAAAAAAAAAAAAAACACACTGTCACAGCAGGCTTTATCTTTTTCCCCTTCGATACCTGGTGGTAGCCTGGTCTTGGTTAAAAATGCCCGGCCTGAAAAATTTCCCCAGTCCAGCCCTGGTTCCAACCTCTCCTAACTTACCGAATTAGGGGTCAGCGGCGCTCCTACCACGTCAATGATCTGCTCCTTGGCTTCCACCTTAATGTCGTCTACACCGGACCAACACTGCACTTCACCCCCAAGATTAGATGCTGCTATGCTGTTTTGATCCAACAGCATAGCAGGTGGAACAGCAGGTATCACAGCTCCTGGAGTCCCACCACTCCCGCTTCCACCTCCAGCCTTCAGTAGGGCCTCATAACGATGACGCAGCATCTGTTGTTCATACTCACAGTTGCTGTGAGCCTGCTTCAGCTCATAAAGCAGAACAAGGTCACTACGCAGCTCGTTGAACATTTGTACTATTTCTTCTGTTGGCATGGGGTTGAGATCTGGATTAACAGACGAATAACACAACGGCAAAGATAACTGAGAACTGAACTCAGAGTTGTCAAGCAATTTCATTATAACCTACAATGTATCTTAAGGCAACATCACCTCAACTGATCCCACAAGTTCAGTACTGTTACTACTAATTGCTGACCATATGCAATCAAGTACTCTGTACCAAAAAATACCACTACCTCAGATTTACAGTAGCTATAAAACTGCACTTTGTCATCTTGTTAAAAAAAGGGAATGAAAACAAAATTTTGAGCTCACTATGTACCAACAGCATGTAAGTTTGTAACAACTGCAAACACAGATAAAACTTTTCAAATGTTGTGTGCCGAGGTTATTTTGCACTCACCCACTCCTTGCTCTATCAGGATCTGCTCAATAGCCTTGATCTTCTTCTGGCCTACCGAGCTTGGCAATTTCATCTGAAACACACACATGTTGGGGTGAGTTGGGGTGTCTGAGATATTAGGATAAACGCCACCACCAGAGGCTTTTAATTCATATGAAATCCACTTCAATGGGCCAGATCAAAATGTCTTTATTCAGTGAACTCTGTCTGACTGATTAGCTAGAGGGATACTCCACTACTTTAGCTGTGCTAATGCATTTTCCATAGACAGCAGCCACTAGTCATCAGTCTTGCAGATGAATAAGAGTTTCCTGCTAAGCTTTACAGATATTACCTAGCCACTACAAGAATTAATCATCGTGGTACTAATGACAGATGGAGAGCTCGAGTCCAACAGCAGAGTTGGGTCTCACCAAAACTGTTTTAAAACTCATTATGATTCGAACAACATTCAGTTCACTCCCTCAATCAATACCTACTAAAGCACTACTTAATATGAAATCTATAAGAATACAGAAAATCACTTATGTGATACAGAAAAACCAAATTAAAAGATACAGAATTTCTCACACTTAATTTAGAACACCTCCCCTAAATGGTATTTAGGGGAAGTGATGGTCTAGTGGTTAAGGCGTTGGGCTTGAGACTAGAAGATGCTCGGTTCAAATCCCATCCTGACTGGAAAATCACTAAAGGTCTTTAATCCCCTACTGCTCCCGTTGTGTAGTGTGCGCCTTGTGTGGCAGCACCCTCACATCGGGGTGAATGTGAGGCATTATTTTCTAAAGCACTTTGAGCGTCTGATGCAGATAGAAAAGCGCTATATAAATGCAGTCCATTTACCATTTATTTATTTGAGTGAGCTTCTCACTCATATTTGAGTTTGTAGTTGAAGTATTACGTTGAAGGAGACACCTGCTGGTTATACTTACCCTGTGGCTGCGCAGCGTAACGCCTGACGATTTAGAGTCTGGGAATTTGATGCCTGCTGTCTCTGGAACAGCCTGTGGAAGGAGGTATGACAAATGAAACCTGTGGTTTTGGCACATCTCTTAATTTGGGTTTCCAAAAAATAAATAAATAAATAAATAAATAAATACCGCAATACAATAAGATCAATCAGGGCTTTGTGTAAAGTGTTTCAATTTTCTGGGATTTTTGCACATTTTTTAAACACTATTTTTAAACAAACGCCCTACCAGAACACATGATTACATGAGACAAGCAATAGCAACAGATTTTTTTTCTTTGACATGCAACTTATTTTATCTGATGTAAGAGAAAATGTCTTAAGTTTTTCTTAAAACTCCCGTTTGCACTTGTGCCTTTCATACCGGCTTTTCAGTTTCTCGTTTTTGTGGAATCTTCTTTTTGGAAACTCTCTTTTCAGCGCGCCTCAGTTCTGTGGTTGTGTCAGCTGCTTTGATAAGTTTCTGGAGATCTTGGGCCTTCTTTTCCCGCTCCTTCTTTCGTGTCTCAATTTTCCTAAGCTCCTGAATGAGATATTCCTCTTCTGCCACCTGCAGGTAAAACAGGATAAATACATTATTACACTGGAAAATGCTGAAAGACATCTAATACTTTAATGCTAGTTTCATTTTTAATTGACCAAGCCTCTAAAACAGTAAGTACAGAGAACGACTAACATACATAATATAATCATTCAACACAAGTAAAAGTTTTAACCCCCCACAGTTTTGATTTGTGATTTTTGACATTTCTTTCCACATAACGACAAAAGCCAAATTAGAAATTTACAAATGTCCATTTTCAAGATATGTTGAGTGAGTTTTGTCTGCTTGTTTCTTATTATCGAAACTGCCTTATTAAAAATAATTCATTTCTGAATATAAAATTTTTGATATTTTATAGTCTCAAAGGCCAACCGATATAAATTTTAGAAGCTGTTTATTTATTCTAAAGCCATGCATTCAAAAACCCAACTTTCTGCACAGTACTGTGCATTTTGTATTTATTTCAGAGGCACTTCATTTTGTCCTTCAAACGTTTATAGACATTCAAAATGAACTCCTTTTTTCTATGATTTTAAAGCTGCAGATGGCAATACTGATTTGTGGTTTTCCATGATGATACTAGCTGCAAAGGCAGTAAAAGCTATAAATGCTTAATAACTGCATAACAAACAAACAACACATCCTTCTATAAATAACAAAAGTACAAACTTGTTCAGGTGTGCGGTTGAAGAGTTTCTCCAGCTGTTCTTTGCGGCGTCTTTCGTGGCCAGCATCAAATATGTAGACTTTAGGCTCTGTCCCTGAAGCAGCGCGGACCTTTGTCAACTTTCCGCAGATATTATAATATCGCTCCTTCAGGTCTTCCACTGAACGCTTCTAGAAGTAAAAATGGAAGGTTTTAAAAATACAGTAAGGCCTTTGATTTACAGCCTTATGATATTAAGAACATGTCCTCAGCTAAAAGGAAAGTCAGTGTGGATAAGTGAGTGAATGATTACTCTGTATTGCTGGTGGTCGTAACGGTCATGGACAACTATAAAGCGTAGGTCAAAGCGCTTGCACAAGTCAAACAGGTGGTCCGTCTCTGCTTTGGTCCAACCATCATCGTGGAGATGCATCTGATACTCCTGCTCTGAAAACACCGGCACCTGCACCGTCTACACAGACAGACAGAGGGGGAGACAGAATACAGTGAATGAGGTTGAATAATTTGAGTTAAGAATTGTGCACCTCTAAAGAACAAACGAAGACAGAGACTGCATATTCTCTCGGAGCTGATGAGATGTCAACTGTGGTTTTATAGCATGACTGACCAAAACTACACAACAAAGAACGCTTTCATCATCATCAATTTTATTTATATAGCGCCAAATCACAACAAACAGTTGCCCCAAGGCGCTTTATATTGTAAGGCAAGGCCATACAATAATTACGTAAAAACCCCAACGGTCAAAACGACCCCCTGTGAGCAAGCACTTGGCGACAGTGGGAAGGAAAAACTCCCTTTTAACAGGAAGAAACCTCCAGCAGAACCAGGCTCGGGGAGGGGCAGTCTTCTGCTGGGACTGGTTGGGGCTGAGGGAGAGAACCAAGAAAAAGACATGCTGTGGAGGGGAGCAGAGATCAATCACTAATGATTAAATGCAGAGTGGTGCATACAGAGCAAAAAGAGAAAGAAACACTCAGTGCATCATGGGAACCCCCCAGCAGTCTAAGTCTATAGCAGCATAACTAAGGGATGGTTCAGGGTCACCTGATCCAGCCCTAACTATAAGATTAAGCTAAAAGGAAAGTTTTAAGCCTAATCTTAAAAGTAGAGAGGGTGTCTGTCTCCCTGATCCGAATTGGGAGCTGGTTCCACAGGAGAGGAGCCTGAAAGCTGAAGGCTCTGCCTCCCATTCTACTCTTACAAACCCTAGGAACTACAAGTAAGCCTGCAGTCTGAGAGCGAAGCGCTCTATTGGGGTGATATGGTACTATGAGGTCCCTAAGATAAGATGGGACCTGATTATTCAAAACCTTATAAGTAAGAAGAAGAATTTTAAATTCTATTCTAGAATTAACAGGAAGCCAATGAAGAGAGGCCAATATGGGTGAGATATGCTCTCTCCTTCTAGTCCCCGTTAGTACTCTAGCTGCAGCATTTTGAATTAACTGAAGGCTTTTCAGGGAACTTTTAGGACAACCTGATAATAATGAATTACAATAGTCCAGCCTAGAGGAAATAAATGCATGAATTAGTTTTTCAGCATCACTCTGAGACAAGACCTTTCTAATTTTAGAGATATTGCGTAAATGCAAAAAAAGCAGTCCTACATATTTGTTTAATATGCGTTTGAATGACATATCCTGATCAAAAATGACTCCAAGATTTCTCACAGTATTACTAGAGGTCAGGGTAATGCCATCCAGAGTAAGGATCTGGTTAGACACCATGTTTCTAAGATTTGTGGGGCCAAGTACAATAACTTCAGTTTTATCTTAGTTTAAAAGCAGGAAATTAGAGGTCATCCATGTCTTTATGTCTGTAAGACAATCCTGCAGTTTAGCTAATTGGTGTGTGTCCTCTGGCTTCATGGATAGATAAAGCTGGGTATCATCTGTGTAACAATGAAAATTTAAGCAATGCCGTCTAATAATACTGCCTAAGGGAAGCATGTATAAAGTGAATAAAATTGGTCCTAGCACAGAACCTTGTGGAACTCCATAATTAACCTTAGTCTGTGAAGAAGATTCCCCATTTACATGAACAAATTGTAATCTATTAGATAAATATGATTCAAACCACCGCAGCGCAGTGCCTTTAATACCTATGGCATGCTCTAATCTCTGTAATAAAATTTTATGGTCAACAGTATCAAAAGCAGCACTGAGGTCTAACAGAACAAGCACAGAGATGAGTCCACTGTCTGAGGCCATAAGAAGATCATTCGTAACCTTCACTAATGCTGTTTCTGTACTATGATGAATTCTAAAACCTGACTGCTTTGAGTGATAAAATGAAAAGGGGGGGGGGGGGGGGGGGACAATGGTATTTTGAATTTACCACACTGAGTTTGGCGTGACATTTAAAACATCACAAGATGGAAAACCTACAAGTAATGTCAACAATACAGTAATACAATACAGCATTCTTTCCTACCTTGTTGAAGCGAGCAAAGGGGTAGTCTTTGCCTTCTTCTGCAGCACGTCTCCAGTGGTGGAATATGGCCCCATCTCTGCGAGCTGGATTGGTGAAGGGCATCCACTTCCAAGGACGAACCTTTTTACAGCCCAGTTTAGCTTTAACTGTCCTGTAGCCCTGAGTCGTGTCACTAGGCAGTAGAGGAGGTGCATCTCTGGAGATCGGCAGGAAAAACATTTTTTAGAGCAACTGCACAAAGTGTGAGATGACCCCGTGTCCCGTTTCCCAAAATCATCTTAAGGTGAAGAATGAGAATGGGACTAACTGATAGGTGATAATTTTCATAAATTAAGCCCTGGTTTACATACTATATAGCCTGAGGCCATGAATTTAAATATAAGATGTTGCATGTAGCCAAGAACAGTTAAAAAAAAAAAAAAAAACAAGCAATAGTTGTGGGGTGCAAATTGAGAAAACACAATGGCATAGTTTCGCACTCTTCAGCAATCTGATGTCTGTCATGGTGTAGAATGGTGGAAGGTTGGCTGTGTTTAGACAAGGACAACAGCTGGCTCATATTTTACTTCATATATGAATTTGTAATTATCACTTTTTCACTCATCTGTAGAAACATAGTCACTGTATCAGTCGAGTCTTGAACTCAACTGATACACCCTCTGTACAGGAGGTAGGACTGGGGTGCTAGCAAAAGTGACTGAAGTTCTTGAGAAGCTACTCTGTGGGAAGGAACTTGGGGAGGATGAGATTCACACTGAGCTATTCAAGGCGCTGGATGTTGCTGAACTGTTTGGGTTGACAAATATTGCATTGTAAACTGGCACACGGGCAGTGTTGCCACAGTTACTTTGAAAAGTTACTTTATTATTTACTTTTTTAGTTACTTTATACAGTTTCTTCATTAACAGCTTTATGCAGTTACTTTATTAGGAGCCGCCAACAACTTGTAACTAGTAATGTAACCAGTAATCTAACTTGGTTACTCTTAAGATTGAGTAACCAGCAAAGTAACTAATCAGCAAAGAAACTAAGTTACTTTTCTGAGTACTCAATCTTAAAAATAAAGTTAGATTACTAGTTACTTTATTAGTTACATTCAGCAGCTGCTGACAAGTTGTCTGCAGCTGCTAATGAAGTAACTGTATAAAGCAAGTGTAAAATTTAACTGTATAAAGTAATTAATAAAGTAACTCTTCAAAGTTACTTTGGCAACACTGCACACGGGGCATTTCATTTATTTATTTTGTCATTACCAGGGCGCGTGCTCCAGTTGCCAAAAACAAATGGCTCAGCCTCTCCCTTTGAAAGAGTATGACAGGGTCCTGGAAATGAATCTGCTGTCTGCATTCTCAGTAGAGCTGCAACAACTAGTCAATTAATCAATCATTAATCGACTATGAGATTAATCGGCAACTATTTTCATAATAGTTTTGAGTAATTTCATTAAAAGTCCAATTTCTCAAATTTCAGCTTTTAAATATTAATATTTTCGGGTTTCATTACTCCTAACGGAGAATAAACTGAGTATCTTTGGGTTGTGGATAAAACAAGTCATTTAAGGATGTCATGTTGGATTGTGAGAGGCACTGTCTATTCACTATTTTCTGACATTTTATATACCAAACAACTAATTTATTAATTGAGAAAACAATCAACACATTCATCGATTATGAAAATAGTCATTCGTTGCAGCTCTAATTCTCAGCACATTCTCAATGGATTATGGAATCCACTGAGGCTATAACTTGCTAACAAATCCGAAATGTTCAGGGATGGAATCTTAAGACATACCCCAAAGGCATACAGGGGCGACATACCTGTTTATCATCTCGGGGTCACATTAGCTCCTCAACCATAAATGAACTTGGAGTCAGACTGCCTGATATCTTAGTGTCACTTTCTGGACTTTTTTTTTTAGTAGATAGACTTGTGGACGGTTTAAACTCAGTGCTCACAAATCTACTGGACATGCATGCTCCATTTGTTAGAAAATCATGCCCCCTGAAAACACAAACTCCTTGGTTCAGTGATCATCTACATGAACTCAATCATAAATCCAAGTCTTGAGCGCAACTGGTATAGTTTAAAACTCGAAGTCTTCCATTTTGTGTGGAGTGATGCTATTGTGGACTATAACCCTGCACTACTGCCTACAAAGTGGGCCTATTAATCTGATCTGATTAACAAAAACAAGCATAATTCAATGTTCTTGTTTGACACTGTGGCTACATTTATTCAAGGACAGCCAGCTGTAAGATGCTCTACATTTGCTGGTTTGTATTTTGTTGATTATTTTAAAGAGAAAATAGAGGATATTAGATAAGGTATATCCCAACATGCTCTTGTCACACCATTACATCCTGCTACTGACGTGCGATGATGCACAGACTTACCAATTTAGATACTTTTCTCCTGGGTATGCTGACGAAACTTGTAACTTCTGCTCCAAGCACAACCTAGCTTTTCAACTAGATGCCAAGTAAATTGTTTATGAACCTGTGGGCGACACTTGGACCCACTGTGCTGAAAATTATTAACCCATCATTAACTTCAAGTTCTATTTTAAATTTGCAGCAATCAAACCTATTCTTAAAAAAACCTACTCTGGATCTGGGTTTACTGAAAAATTATACAGATATCAAACCTACCCTTCTACTCCAAAATCGTTGAAAAATTGGTTGCAGGGCAGCTTGTGGACCATCTTACTGAAAATAACTTCTTTGAGCCCCTGCACTCTGCATTTAGAATGCACTCCACGGAGACAGCACTTACTAAAGCGGTGAATGATCTTCTGCTTGCACTGGACTCTGACACCACTACGGTGTTGCTATTGTTAGATCTCAGCACTGTGTTTGACATGGTGGATCATCATATATTACTGTATAGGCTCAAGAACTATTTTAGGATTGCTGGCAATGTTCTGGCATGGTTGACATCTTGCTTGCCTAGTTGCTCTCAGTGTGTCCTGTACAATAATGTCACTTCAAATCTTGTTCCTGTGAAAAACGAGGTTCCACAAGGGTCTGTTTTAGGCCCCTGCTATTCAGTCTCTATATATTGCACCCCTTGGGCAGATACTGTGATATTTTGGAATTACTTTTCATCGTTACACCACTGACACTTGTACATGCCAATAACTACAGATAATTCCACATTAGATGTGCACTTCAGAGGATTGCCTAGCTCCAGTGAAAAACAGGATGTCTAGCAACTTCTTATTTTAAATTCTGACAGGACAGAGATGATGGTCATTGGTCCTGTGAGACACAGGCATCAGTTTGACCAGCTACCATTAACCTTAGACTCGTGTGTTATATGTCACCATGATAAAGTGGAAAAACCTTGGGGTGATCTTCGATCCCACACTGTCCTTTGACCTACACATCAGAAAAATGACTCGGACTGCTTTCTGCCATCTCCGTAATACTGTGAAGATGCGTCCTATTCTGTCTATGGCTGATGTAGAGACTCTGATCCATGCCTTTGTCTTTTCTTCTTCGCTGGCTTACCACAGTCCAGCATGAGAGGTGCCCAATTGGGTTGAAATACTGCTTCAAGAACTTTGACTAGGAGCAGAAAGTTGGACCATAGTGCACCAATTTTGGCCTCCCTTCACTGGTTTCTTGTCCCTATGAGGTCAGAATTTAAGGTTTTGTTATTAACATATAAAATCCTACATGGATACACACCTCAATATCTGGTCAACCAAATTAAATCTTAGGGACCAGTCTGTCTAAGATTAAAAAGACGTCAGCAGGCCACAGAGCTTTCTCTTACCACGCACCTGTTCTGTGGAACAATCTGCCTGCTAAGATTAAAAACAGTCTCAATTTAAATTTATTTCTATTTATTTTCATTTATATAGTGACAAATCACAACAGAGTTGCCTCAAGGCGCTTCACACAAGTAAGGTCTAACCTTACTAACCCCCAGAGCAACAGTGGTAAGGAAAAACTCCTTTTGAGGAAGAAACCTCAAGCAGACCAGACTCAAAGGGGTGACTCTCTGCTTGGGCCATGCTACAGACATAAATTACAGAACAATTCACAGGAACAATTCACAAAACGAATCTACAGGAAATGCTGTTGGGGCACAGGACAGGAGGGTTTCCAGTACAAATACAATTCCCATCTCTGGATGGAGCTGCACCTTAAACAGAGAGAAATAACAGTCTCCTTCTCTGGAGTCATTCAAGTCCAGATTAAAGATTCATTTGTTTTCCCTTCCGTATGAATAATATACTAGTGTGGTACTGAACAATTTTTTCTCCCTCTCATTCTTAATTAGGAGCAGGTCTCAGCCTCATTATATCTAAATTCTGGTTGTGTTAGTGAATAAAAGGGCTAACTGCCGTCAACCACACTAGTATTCTCTGTGTTACTCTGTTGGTTTACTGCTGGGAATTAGTGCTTTATATAGTGTTCATTCTGAATGATTAATTCTGCTTGTTTTTTCTTGATTTGAGGTGCCGCTGCCACAACGCACCTCTGGTTGAGGGCATGACTAAATACTCGCCTACGCTGGCATTTGAGATGTTGATGTGAACAATAATAACAATCGTTTTATTCCTGTTTCGCATGTGTGATAATTTTTTTTTGTGTGTGTACTTTATTTGATCTCTGCTGCCATTGGAATGGCCTAAGGAGTGGGTCATTCATCTGAGTCTGGTCTGCTTGAGGTTTCTTCTTCAAACACCGGGGGAGTTTTTCCTGACGACTGTCGCCTACATGCTTGCTCAGAGGGTGTTGGTAAAGTCAGAGCTTACCCTTGTGATGCATTTTGGGGTGATTTATCTTGTGATTGGCCACTATATAAATAAGCTGAACTGAATTATACCTGAGGAATGTAGATTGTCAGCTCTGGTGTCCGCAGGATTCAATCATTTCTTTTTGCAAATTATGTCATCCTTAAGAACAAGACCTCAATTGGACAATGGTGATGTTTTCAGCTCACCGAGAAGTAGTCAGAATGAGAATCAAGACCTCCAATGATGATGCTGTGGTATTATGGTTCCTAGTAAAAGACCTCATTTATCTTTGGATCTTATTCACAAATAACAGCAAATTTGTGCAGGAGCAAGTTCTTTTGGCTTCTCATGTGGGGTCACCACAGCAGCTCCTATATGCCTGTGCATGTTGATTTGGGACAAGTTGTACACTGGATGCCCTTCCTGATGCAACTACACATTACATGGAAAATGAGCTGGGGTGGTCTTGAAGCAGAAACCTTCCACTCTGGAAACAAGCATACTAACCACTTGGCCACCCACCACACTGCCCTCTGCAAAAATGTAAATGATGTTTCATAATGTCGTGGAGACGTGAGCTGCACCAGAAGTGTCAATTTATCAAAGAATCGATGTTCCCTTAACACACACTATAACTGAAATAAATAAACTGAGGATACAAGCTGCTGAAATGAGGTACCTTAAGCCCCTTTCACACGGGCTGACGTAGAGCTGCATTGTGCTGCATATCTAGTATGCAGGAATTGCTGCTAAAGTTGCGTGCAGAGGGGAAAAAAACAAACAAGCAACAACAATAAGTCTTGCGCTCAGGAGGGAGAAGCTTGGCTCTGTGATGCTGTTTACAGACTGCCTGGACACGCAGATGCATGCGATTGGTCCATAAGGACGATGGCCATGTCCTCTCACTGGCGAGCCATCTGTGAGGAGTTATACTGGACGTGGACATGTCCCCTCGTTGGTGATCAGTCCATGAGCAGGAGTTAATGGACTTTATTTAATGTGCCACAATCGTGAGAGAACTTGAGGAGGTGAAGGTGGAGCTGCTGCAGGCAATCGCACGTAATCTGTCCATGAGGAGTTGACGGTGGACCTCTCTCATTGGCAAAATGCCTGTGAGGAGTGGACGTGTTCTCTCACTAGTGATCTGCCCATGAGGCGTTAGTGGATGTGGAAGCTTGACCGACCCGCCTCTTCTTCCGTGGTTTTGAAGTGTCACTGCCAGCAAAGTCCAGCGGGATGAATAAAATCTAGCAATGCGGGTATGTACTGATAAAAAACCTAAAAGGATTTTTCGCCCTGGTGTACAGTTGTGTACAATTGCAAAGAAGTGCTGTGTAGACTTGCTTGGAACACTTCGTCCGGTGCTCTGCTCTGAAATTCCGCGAAAAAATTAGACATGTTTAATTTTTTGCGTCCATTTCGTGGACCCCTTTATTAGGGTGCATCACGTTATTATGCAAAAAATTTTTTATCGCAGAATGTACTTTTACCCTGTAATTTTTTTTACACTTGCTCTTCTCACATATCCAAACCCAATATTATTGCATTTGCTCAATATTTAGAGGTCCCACCGGTCACTTGAATATTTGGGGAAATTTGGACGGCCAAGCATTTTTCTTAAAAATGGACAATAGTGAACATTGTAAAGCTTTCAAAACATAAGCTTGGACTAAAAATTGGATGTGTTGTGTGTTTAAGTCAGGTTTTATATGATTTAAGTTGAAATAAGAAATTTAAGTGAAAAATTTAAATCACAATTTATTCATTAAAAACGGCAACTTTTTGGCAGGTCGATACTATAAATTGTGATATATTATATACACAATGCACATTTGCACATTTAACTTCAGGGTATGTGACATAACATGTATTTCCATTAAGAAAAATCATAAAAGCTAAAAATATAAAAGTAATTAAAAAAAAATCACAGAGTTTCACTAAAACAAAAACATCTCTGAATAAAATGAAGGTACAATGAGAGTTTGCACTTCCTCAAGTTAGGAACACGTTTCCTCTCCTGCTCCACGACTTGAATGACATTTTGGAAGTGTTCTTCCGAACGTGCAGTGCTGACAAAGTCAGAAGATAGTTTAACCCCACGCTCAGCACAATCGTTCACAACATTTATTGCTGAAATATTCTCCTTGCTGTCCGGTTCGGCAAGATCAGCAAGTGAAGTTATGATTACTAACTCAGGAAACTGTGGCTTGCCTTCTGAAGACCCATAGTGCTTCTGTGGTCTTACCACATCTTCTTTGGGTTTGCACACAAGCAATGCTGTGGATAACTGCTGGCGCTGGGCCATCAGTACCTTTTCACTAAACAAAGACAGTGGAATCATCTCCTCTGCCAGATACTACAGGTGTCCCTTAGTGGCTCGAACTGCAGACTCAGCAATCAGCTTGTCTACCCGTTTGTAGTCTTCCAACTGGCGAAGAAGTTGCAAATCATTCCATGCCGCATCTGTTGCCCTACTGCACGTCAGCCACCACTTGACGTACATGTGCGTTATGAATGTGGCAAAAGCTCATACTTTTGGTGCTTGTTGTCGAGTGGTAATTGTCCCTGCAGGGAGATCTGAAATGGCAGACTCGTTTAGGGCAAGTTTGATCATATCAATTATTATACGATTTTGGGACTTTTGAGCATAATTTGTTGTATTCGGTGGGACCTCTAAACATGCATGGATTTCCATAATATTTCACGTTACATATCCTATACCAATATAAAAAATTAAGCATAGGTAAAAGTTAGATTTCCACCTCTTTATATTTTTGATGTGCCCTACCCTTTATGTCCCTCAGCGTATTGCCACGTAGGGTTGCAAAAACTGAGTATAGTCAGTACACTGCATTACACAACTCTAAGTTGGCCCGTTGTGAAAGGGGCTTATGGACACAGATAGGTAGCCTGAAGCACACACCTGGATTTGAACCCCAGTCTATATATTGGTAGACCCATTTCTATTCCATGAAGCCAGCTGCCCTACAGTGGGGAATATGTATCCCATCTGACCTAGAAATATCACAGGTTTTCTCAGGAGGAGTTTGTGGCTGCTTCAGGTAGTTCAGACATGTGATTAGGATGCCTACTACCTCTGAAAGTTACACTGACACAACCAACTGAGACTCTTGGGCAGACACAGAATATAAGTGCTACATAGTTCCTAAAGTATTTCAGGTTGGGGCTTATCCTAGATATATAGCATGAAGCAAGTGATAGTCTACAACTCCCCCTAGATGTGATGCCAGTCCATTGGTGACTTCTTCACAAGCTAAGGACAGTGTCCATTTACAGCTTGATGAAAACAGACATGGAGACTGAATCACACACTTAGAATTGAACACAGGTCTCAGTAGTCCAACTCCTATCCCATAGTCATTTGCTTTGCAGTGGAAAGATTGTTTATCCCATGACTGTCCCCAGGAGGGCCCTGTAGTTGCTTAGGAAAGGGCCAATTCAGGTGATAGAGGAGTGTGACTCAGGTGCATCCAACGGAGGCAGGATGAGTTACATGATGAGTTTCCTCAGGAGAAGCTGGTTTTCACAAATATGTGACAGTGGTAGTGCTGGTGATGATCCTTCCTTTCCTTCCCACTGTCGCCAAGTGCTTGCTCACAGGGGGTCGTTTTGACCGTTGGGGTTTTTCTGTAATTATTGTATGGCTTTTGCCTTACAATATAAAGCGCCTTGGGCAACTGTTTGTTGTGATTTGGCGCTATATAAATAAAATTGATTTGATTTGATGATCAATGAATAACCCAGTGAACAAAAACAGTCCTTCAGGAAGATGTCAACACCAACCCAACCTATGTCTGACTGGAATGACATGTCGACCTTACTTTAGACCACTAGAGCATTTCAGTGAGCTTAAGACAAATTTACGATTTCGTTGAAATAAAAAAGTTGTTCATACTTCTTATCTGAATAGAGCAGAGCATAGACTTCACGGTGCATTCCCTCTGGTCTCTTGAAGGTCAGGGTTTCAGTTACCTTCTTGGTTTTTTTCTGAGACAGAAAATTGAGAACTTATTTACTCATTTTAAATAAAACACAATGACAATACATCATTCTGTTACTGTGGTATAACGGCATTCTAGAGTCCCATTACCCCCAGAACTGCATGAGATGAAGTAAGTGTGGAGAAAAGTTACCATGGATGAACCGTGGCTGTTAAACGTTATGGATCTTCTCACCTTGTCTGAGTTGATGAGGTCTTTCTTGCTGATGGGACCGTCATTGTCCGTTCCTGCCAACTCCAGAATGTCTCTCACATCAGCACCGGTTGCCATGATTATGACTAATAATTATATATTGTGAACTAAAATTTTGACACGATCGAAGTTAAAAATGGATAATTGCACAGTGACGCTGCACGACTGTATTCAAGCTAACAACACTCCGTTAAATTTACCGAGAGCCATAAGACACCAAAATACACTTTATGGGATTTATTTTATTCTTCCACGAAATACACTTACTACACATGAATTCTCTTTAACTACTGTAGCAAAAGTGGCTAATCAGCAGCTAACAATTCCTACTTCCGTCGCCGCTGTGTGAGAAAACGTACTTTAATTTAGTAGCACCCCCGTGTGGTCTGGTGATGTATTGCATACTTACTAAACTGTACACGCTCACACACGTTTCTTTTAAGTATATGGAATTAAATTTGTCTCATTAATACCTGAAAATGCACAGAGAGCGATACTACAGGTATTAATGAGACAAATGCAACTCCATATCAATGCGGCGTCTACTCTTTATATGTCTGTATAACGAGCCGCCCTGTGATCAATTTTATTTTGAAAAACACAGGAACCTCCCTCACAAAAAAATCTCCCATCTTACTTTGGGTTTTCATTTCCTCCGCCATTTTCCTTAGCTGTTTCTTGAATAAGTCGTCCGATTCATTTCTTCGATTCAGATCATTTTTAACGCTTAAGTTTAGTTTACAGTAACGTATCTTCGTTCTTCAAGAAGATGTCCAGCGAACAGACGGAACATGTTTCTGAGAATGCGGGCCAGCAACAGCAGCAGCCGTCGCCGCCACAGCAACAGGGGGAGGAGGAGGGGTGCGTCATGTTAGCACGCTCTTTGTTAGCGCTAAGAGCTACTTAGCAGCATTTATCGCTATTACCTGGGGTGTCGTACGTTTAAAATGCTGAGAAAAGTATTTGTAATGTTATTCATTTGTCATTTATTTAGTCGCAATGTTTTTTTCATGGCAAGAAAGGTCATTTAACTCGAGTGCGTACGTTGGGTACTTAGTTGCTGGAAAGACTTGTGCACGTTTATATATGTATTTAAAGAATTCTTAAGTACGTTAGTAAGTTCCTTTCTATGATTGGTCGAAGTCTCAGATTTTTATTTAAATACAGATGTAATGTTGAGGTGCCAGAGTCCCTTTCTGGTATTTGTCTTACTTCCGGATATTTGTCTGACTTCCGGTTAGCAACACAAAACACGGATAGACCGTAATATCATTGCCTTAAAACTCTTCAAAGGGAAAAGTAAGATGTCCTTAAATATGTGGGCTTGTGACCAGAGGATCCTCTGCTCAGATCCTCGTCAGGCCATAAAAATCACTCGGTGCTTGGGCAAGGTTCTTAATCCCCAAGTTGCTCCCTGTGTGTTTGTATGGCAGCACACTGACATCAGTGTGTGAGTGAATGGGTTTAATAAGGCACATCACTGTAAAGCTTTTGACCGTGAAAGCATTATAGAAATGAAGACCATTTACCATAAGCGGACTGTCAAAAGTACAAAAAAAGTTTTGGTAACTGTAATTGTGTTTGTATGTTATTACGGTGGTAACATGACATCCCAGCCCTCAGCTTAACCTTAATAGCCCAAATAACCCAAATCTCACAGAGATACAGGAACCCAAAGAATAACGGAAACAAGAGATGTTGGTTGATATGAAAGTAGTTTAAAAAAAAACAAGTCTTCTGTCAGAGAGTTCAACCTCTGTCTCTCCTTATGATAGTTGGAGATTAGAGGGTGGCACAGGAGTAGATTGTCACTCTGTCCTATCCCACTCCCACAGAAAAAAATCCTGTCCCATCCCAATCTTGGGCCAGAGTTAAAAAAAAAACAAATCCTGCCCCATCTCACTCCTTTTTTAGGCAATACACTGAATTTGATTTGATCTTTTCCCAATTATTTTTTAGATTACTTTGTGTTCTGCAGTTTTATTTCAAAAGATATGGGAACAGTTCATCTGTGGTATAGGAAAGCACTTATTGCCTTAATCCCCCCCCCCCCCCCCCCCCCCAAAAAAAAACCTCACTAAAATGCACAAAACATAAATAATGCATGGCCTGTGGTCTTAAAGTTTTTCAATGGAGGACCAGCTGCTAAGCCCCTGTTTCCAGCTCTTTTGGAGATCAGTTACAGCAAAAATAAATAAATAAATAATAATAATAAAAAAAAAGAAAGCACAGGTCACACCATGCCTACCTTAGTTCAATAAACCCAAACATAACATATAAAGTTGCATTTTACTAATTTACTGAGCAAAAAAAAGTGCATATGATGCAAATATTAAATAAAAACTGGCCATATCAGTCGACTTTCTCACTCTTCAGCACACTTGTCTCTTTGCAAGAAAACACTGCCCAGAAACTAATTAGGGCTAACTATTAGAATCATCACTTTTAACTAACATCTAACATGTTCTTACCTTAAATGTTGCTATGTAGGAAAAAAGTGCATCTACATTTTCTGGACTGAGAGTGGCATGCCTCTCGTCACGTTTTACAAGCACCATACAGTGTGTTAACCATCACACTTAACTCTCCTGAAGTTCAGTAACATTTGCTACTTCTCTGGCAATTCTGTGACTTTAATAGATTAGTAATTTTTTCTGACTTTACAAATCACTTGTTATCACACTGGTTTTTCCACTGGTGTTTGCTGCCTGCATTGCTCTTCTTCTTTGAATTCCAGTGGAAAGCAGCAGCCGGAAACACTGTTGGTTTCTGGGCCGTGTACTTCTTTTGACTGCATTACAGTGTCGGCTTACTGAAAGAAAACTACAGAATGGTGGCACCTGTCCTTTGTTTTTTTTTTTTTTTGTCCTATTAGTTGGTTCCCGCTCCCGTTAATGTTTTATGCTGTACCGTCCCAATCACGTGATAAATGGTAAAGTTGACTCCCATCCCGTGGGAATCCCACAGGAATCCCTTAACCCGTGGGATTCCCGAAAAAATGTGAGACTCTGTTGGGGATACTTACCACTATACTAACGAGGAGCTAGCAACACACACTAAGTCACAGAACATCAATAAGAATATCACCAGGATTTAGTCTTACGGCTGTCGTAATTGTAACCACTTCGTTAAAAGGATTAAAAAAGGGAGAGGGGGCAGTCCTTAATAGAGCCCGACCGATATGGATTTTTTTGAGGCCGATGCGATAACGATATTTGGATGAAAAAAATGCAGATAATCGATAAATCGGCTGATTTGCCGATAGCCAATAAATCAGCCAATATTATTATTTTTTTAAATGGGGGGTGAATGTAATCGCAAAGTTATTACAAACATCCTTATAAACTTACTTGTATACTTTTGTCAGCCGATCAGTGCAGTGCGACGGCGAACTACGGGGGCTGGTGATGAACACATTTAAGCAGGGGTGTAAGCAGCTCTCACTTGAATGGAGCCAGAGCTCCATCTACTGGACAAACGGTGCAAAGACATTTTACATTGCCGACAAACATTATTTCAGTAAATGTTCTGTTTATGAGAAATCATCGGCGTTCTGTCGGCAAAACTTCGTCCGATAGTAAGTACTTTGAAAGGGGCTTATATCGGCCGATATATCGGACTCTAGTCCTTAATTGAAGAGGCACTGGTGCTTACTGAATGTACACTTTTCATGTGCTGGATATTTGTATGAAGTGTGTTTTGACTTTTTTTTTTTTTTTTTTAAACAGAGATATGAGTGGGAAAGTAAGGCATGAATCGGCTTCAAGCAGAAAAGAGAGGCCTCAGAAGAGAGGTGGAGGTGGCCGTTTTGAACCTTATGGAAATGTTAACAAGAGATACCGTGTCTTTGTCAGTAACATTCCATATGATGTGAAATGGCAATCACTCAAAGACCTGATGAAAGAAAAAGGTAAGTGGTTAACTTGGTAATCTTTGTCTATAACAATAGACGCTGTATACTGGTTTATTTGTTTTGGTCAGCGCAGGGTTTGGGGAATTTGTTGAGGGACTCAAGTTGGAATATGGAGTTAGTTGGAATAAAAGGATTGGAAGAGGCCCCTCCCAGTGGCGATGTGTATGTATGGTCAGCTGCTGCAGATATCTAGCCAGTGCTGATCCTGGATGTTTGGCCATTCATGAACAAAAGATTTTCTAAACTTTTGAGTTTGGAGGACGTGAGGTTGTTCGTGTGCAAAGATTGCCACTAACGTCAAAATTCAGTGGTTTGAGATTATGAGTGCCATAATTGGAGGAAAGCCATACAAGATTGCGTGACGGAATATACTACAGTAGAATATTGCTGCAGTGACGTGATTTTCACAGCCGAAAGTGGTTGCAACGGGCAATGGTAAACCCTGACTTATAATTGATTTTTTTTTTTTTTTTTTTTTTTGTGAAATGTTGAACAAATATTTGGCTATGGTGCAGTTTTGAGTTTTAATCTGTATTATTTGTCCAAGTACAAAAAGTACAAAGTACAAAAAAAAATATGCTTCAGCATAGATGTGTATGAAAGTTGGTGCAAAATTACGGGGTTGTGGTCAATTTTAGGTGTATTACATAATGTACTTAATTATCTGCTTTAAGTGAAAGCATTTTTAAGAAGGTTGCAACCTCTTTCCAAGAGGTGTACGTCGTATTGGTTTTATGATAACTGATTGTAGAGTGACATTGCATTCTCTTTTTTTAGGTATGACCTTGACGTTCAAATGTTTTCTCAGCAGATCTCCATGTTGTGCCAAACACGGATGCGTGTTGGGGATTTCTTTGGGGTACAGGTCTACAAAATAAAGCAACTTCTTATGCCCTGTCCTTGTCTCGAGAGCTTTGGTTTCAGTTGTCCAGTCGTTGAACAGACACGTTATCTTGGTTGAAGGCGTGGCTGTAGTCGAAGATGTATCAAAAAAAGATAATGTATTGGCCTTGTAACTACAGGTCAATTTGTAGAGATGCTTGTATAGAGAAGATTCATATGACTGTTGTCATCAAGATTATGGTTAGTGGAGTAGTGTAGGTTTGTCCTTTAGACTTAGTTGATGGGAAAATGTATTGCTGCATAAGACTGCTTTAAATGTCAACACTTGACAAAGTATACACAGGTTTGCGCAATGAAATGGGCTGAGGCATTGAACCGGTTTTTCTGAATTGAAAATTTTCAGATAATTTGGATAGAAGGTGGTTTTCAGGTCAATATATTCAAACTGGAAGGCTGATGTCTATTCGCACAGTTGTGCTCAATCATTTGCTTATGGTGTTTCAGGAGAATTGTAACAAGGACAGGCTAAGAAGGATTAAAAAAAAATTATTTAAGACATAAGCTTGCTTTTTGTAGACCTGTATCGTATTGTGCTGCTGCTGAGGTGCTCTGGAAATGCTCAGGACTGGCAGTCTGAGCCCATTGTCACCGGCTGCCCCACTTGTTTCCACTCTAAACCCCCATTGTTCTCTCGGCTTCTCTCCCCTTGGTGTGTGTCGTCCTGGAATCTGATTTGTAGTGGGTGAGGTAACGTACGTGGAACACTTAATGGACGCAGAAGGCAAATCGAGGGTAAGTGCAAATGCATACAAACAAAACACATGAATAAAACTAGACAAACCTGTGTTTGTCAGTTTTGGGTTTTCATTTTACTGTTGGAAATTGTTCCAACTTATATCTATAGGAACCTGTTGGGAGTGTGTGTGTGAAGGTGACAGTGTTGGAGTGTCTGGTGTCTTCTGTGGCACAGACTGGCGGTGATCCCAAGGGTTGATATTTTTAACAACAGGAGTTCAGCTTTCTCTGTCGCCAATCCTGCGGAGTTGCTGTACTTGAAAATGTTCTTGGTTGTTGGATTTGGCTGCTCATGAATTAAAGGAGATCTAATTTGCAAGAAGTTGATACAAGGCTGTTCGATGGTTGTTAAATGCAACTCTTCCCATACAGTCGCTTTATCGGAATATTTTCCTTCAGTGATGTTGGAAAATGCTATTATTATTCACTGTATTTGCCTTCATTGTGTTAGTGACTGGACTGTTAATGAGATTTTTATACTTTTGGATTGCACAGTTTTGTGGCTAAGGCCCCAGTTTTTGTGATCTTAAAAATATTATGCATGAAGTTCTCTTTGCTAATTTTTCTGCACAATTTAGTAATTTGAGTTTTTTGTTTTTTTACCCTTTTGGTCTTGCTTGTCATGTTGTCTACAATCAACAAAGGGTTGTGCGTAAGTGTCCTCTCCATTAATGTTCACTGCCACTACAATTTTCTGTCAGTTTGTGGAAATTCTCACTGCCTACCTATTTTCTCAGTCTTGTTGAGTTTAGGACTGAAGAGTTAATGAAGAGAGCAGTGGAGACCGTCAACAAGCACAACCTCAATGGGCGACCCCTCAAAGTTAAAGAGGCATGTTATGGCAGAAATTCCGTAGAAATTTATTGGTCTGAATAGGGATGGGTATCAGGAACCGGTTCTTTTCGAGTATCGTTAAGAAATGATTCGATCCACTGACATCAATAGCCTTTTTGCTTAACGATTCCCTTATTGATCCTTCAGAGTGGCCGTTGTTTTTTGGGGGGTGTTCATTGGGAAAATGATCATTTCTCTACATTGATTACAGACCCTGCAACGTGTCTGTAATCAACCATTTCTGCAGTCCTCCTTTGCTTTGAACCTTGAACCAATGAAGCAATGCTTTGATCTGCTGCTTTGTTGGTTCTTTGTTTTATTTCACTTGATCTTAATTTTCCCCGCTAAAGCCCTAAAGAAGATATGTCTGTGAGTAATATTTGCCTTTTTTAAGTTAAACCGACCTGTTATGGTCTTCTGAAACAGTTGATAGATGTACTTTAGAACTTAAAAACGGGACCGATGCTAACGCATTAGCATGTCTACGGCATTTTGTTAAAGTTAGCATTAAGGTGTTCGCATCTCAGCATGTTTGTGCACATTTGTTTTCTGTATAATAATTAATGGCTCAGCGTTTGTTGTCATAAGAGTCAAATGTTTTAAAAATTGTATATTTTTTAAATTTATTTTTATTTATATATTAATAATAATAGCAACAACAACAGCAATAATAGTAATAACTAATAATGCTACAATGCAATTTTAGAGAAAGAGACAAAGAACTTGATAAAACAAAACAGAAAAGATCAACTAACAATGAACATAACTGTTTTCTGTGAACAAC
Organism: Thalassophryne amazonica; assembly: GCF_902500255.1. NCBI lineage: Eukaryota > Metazoa > Chordata > Actinopteri > Batrachoidiformes > Batrachoididae > Thalassophryne > Thalassophryne amazonica. Next base: position 39,906,620 of record NC_047112.1, on the reverse strand, counting down.
TAGTGACTCTTACACCTCCACTTCATCCCTGTTTTATTTAAGCTGAACTATAAACTATATTTTCAATTTATTACTTTCTTCAGTGATTTTCTCCAGAACCATCTGCCAAGCTAGAAAAGTGCTGTATCCTAGTAAGAGCAAAATACTACTGGAATGAATTTGAATAAGGAAAGTTGGGTATTTTTGGGTTTCAGCTTTTTTTGTTTTTCATCAATTTCATCCATGAATATGTCAGTCTTGAGTCAGTTTTGTGCGGGTTAAAGTCACTAACTGGGACTCCTGTGTTGTTGTGAGAAAGAAACGAGAATCGTCCTCCGTTCTGTTCACACAGCTCCAAATGCTGTGTGGCGCTCTGCCAAGTCACGTTAGAACGATAGTCCAGTCGGAATTAATAACTTCAAAGCGAAACGCCATTTAAATCAAATGACACCTCTTTCCAAATGTTGTAATGCAAACTGCAATCGATCAAAATGTTTTTTTTCCTCCCAAAATGAGACGTTCTGCTCTGACGTGCAGCAGCCAGAGGTATGGAGTGACACTCATGCCAAAATGTCTGAAAGGAAATGGTTTTGACAAAAATTACAGATTTTATTTATGTCCAGAGATCAAGGATCCAGTGATCAATTTAAAATGACATAGAAAACCTGTAAAGCCTACTTTTAGTACACGGAAAAGTCACAAGAGGTATTGATAAGGGAATCAAATCGATAAGCGGAATTGATAATGGCATCTATCGATAAAATATTAACAGTACCCATCCCTTCATGTGAATGACATAACAAATGTCAGTGATACATTTCCCCATGAAATGCATGAATATTCCCTTTTGTAGGACCCTGATGGTGTGATTGCTCAGAGGGAACTCAACAAGTCACAGGGTGGAGGAGGCCATCCAGGAGGCCATGGAGGAGTTGGGGGCATGGGTGGAATGGACCGCATGGGCGGACTGGACCGCATGGGCGGACTGGACCGCATGGGCGGACTGGACCGCATGGGCGGACTGGACCGCATGGGCGGAATGGATCGCGTGGGGCCTGGACCGAATGGCTCCCCCATGGTCAATATTCCTCCCAGCCTGATGAACAACCCCAATATCCCTAATGAGATCATTCAAGGACTACAAAATGGAAGACTTGGCAGTACTGTTTTTGTCGCAAATGTAAGGATTCTATATTTTGTATTTTTGTAAAGGTACTGCTAATGATTAGAATACAATTGTATAGTCACACAAACATGATTTCCTCGACTTTAGTGGTTTAGGAGCAGTCAGGTCCATGCACTGTGTACATTTTTAAGCATATTATCTAAAATTGAGGTTACAGCACTGGTCAGGGCAGGTGATCCTCAAGAGCATAGTTTATGATCCCTACATTACACCATTAAAAACATAATCCAAGCATAGTACTATATTTTTGTTGATCCCCTTTAACTATTGCAGTGATGAAAAGAGGCAAAATGACAGCAATCATGTTCAAAAAGCATATGGATCTGACTGTAGCACTACAAGATCATACATTTACCTTATCGCTAATTGCAGTATTTCCCACACTAATCACAATATGACTTTTTCTCCAAATTGTGCAGATTTATTTTAAAAATATAACAAAAGGGGATTGCATACCTGCCATATTGGATTTTGGTTGCACAGAGGATTATGGGAAATGTGTGCCTACTGCGGATGCTCAGACATGCTCAGGAAGTAAAAAAAAAAAAAAAAAGGCTCACAATGCGTGGGATTATAGTGTCCCTGGATGCTTCAATAACCATCTCAGTGATAAACCTATGAACTTGTATGTTTTTCCTAAGAACGCAACGCTTGGAATCAAATGGATTCACACTATTGGAAGGGCTAGAAATAAGTGAAAGTTTAGTAAGTTCAAGTCTACATCAACCCACTGAGTCTGCAGCACCCAGAAAACTTACATGGAAGACACACCAATGGTTTTTCCACTCAAACTGCTTCCATCAAAACCACCAGTATAGTAGTTTTGCACCCAACTTGTGGCAAAATCACAGCCGCCATTTAACACATAACTTAGTAAATCCTTAACGCAATCCCCCTTCACCCAGAGCAGCTTTCTCCTGCTGTGTTTTAGTGCAGAAAGAACTTATTCTTTGGTGGAATGGATGTTTCTTTTTCTTTCTTTCTCCAAAGGTTCAGAGTCCCATCCACCAAGAAATGCATGTGCTTTTCTCGGCACAGAGACGATGCAGCGCACACTTACTGATCTGAATGATCTCAAAGATGCGTAGCCAAGATTATCTCCATTACAACAGTTTTATATGTGAAAGAAGGCCAAATATTAAGCATTTTATGAACATATGACATAAAATCTCTAAATATGTACAATTTACCACATCACTCACAAGGCAATAACTCAGAAGCAAGAACTTACCTCTATATGTGATCCCCTTTCTTGCCTTTTAAATTTGGAATTCTGCACTTTAACCATCTTTTCAGTTCAGCTACTGTTGCTACCTTGAATGGTGAGTTAACGAGGGCAACTTCTGGGCATGCACACTGACCTATGTAATCCCCCAATTACATCTGTGCCATTTTGTTGTTTGTGATTGTACCAGCAACTTTTTTACAAAATTTATTTTGTGACTTAAGTTACAGTTTCAGTACCATCCATTGTATGACTTTGTTGCTTGACAACTATGTCTTTATATGAAGTGGTGTTTTTGTCCACAGCTTGACTACAAAGTGGGATGGAAGAAGCTTAAAGAAGTGTTCAGCATGGCAGGCATGGTGGTCAGGACAGACATTTTGGAGGACAAGGATGGGAAGAGCAGAGGCATGGGCACAGTAACATTTGATATGCCCATTGAAGCAGTCCAAGCTGTCTGTATCCTTTTTTGGAGGGATGCTTTCCTAAGTTATTTTAAAATGCATGCATAGAAAGTTATGTATTATGGTATTGTTACAAATTGTCTGGTAACCTTTTCTTAACAATTTTCCAGCTATGTTCAATGGGCAGATGTTATTTAATAGGGTCATGCATGTCAAACTGGTATGTTGAATTTCACAGTACAAAAAATGCACAAGGTCATACAGTGGCATTTTGTAGTAATTTCATGTGTAATATTCAGGATGAGAAGTCCATGCCCAAAGATTTTGGACCACCTGAGAACAGAAGCGCTCCCCTTCCACGTAAGTACAAGTCTTACTTTTTTCTACTTGAGTTGAAAATAAGACAAAATGTATACAGAGTGGCATATACAAGTTTGGGAACACTTTGATTTTGTCATGTTGGTAAAAAAGTGATATGCATGATATTGGAGTGTTTGTGTGTACATTTGATGCAAAATTTGGTTTTATTTATTATTTTGAAAAGACCAGAACCAGTATGATTCAACTACTTAACGATGAGGTGGAAAGATTCTAATTCTCACCTGACATCACCTTTGTTTCAATCAGACACAAGAAATAAATAATTGAAGACGGTGAGAGATTACACTGGGATTTTCCTAGTGATCAAATTGAGCATGGATATATTTGTACTTTAGGTTTCAGACAGATTACATATTAGCCAGGTCTTTACTGTATTTCATGTGAAATGGTTGAGATCTGGCAGCTGTTTGTGAACCAAATGTAGGCTGGATCATAGTCTAAGTGAGCTCAATCAGAGTGTCCTGGTGGAAGATACTATGGCACGCCACCCAGTGTACAGTGTTTAGTTCTGCAGTCAATTTTCATACTGGGCACAGGAAAAGTAAAATCCAAGACATCCAAAACAGTTAACCTGCCTGATGCACTGTTGGACATATGACAAATAAACAAAAATAGGATGTGTATGATTTTATTTAATATGACTTGTGATACATAGTCTCTGGATGTGTTCCAGTAGTGGTCCAGTAACATTGAATTGCAATATTTGTGGATTGTAATTTTAATATATGCGTATGTATCAGATTTAAAGATACGTATATTGTCCCAGTCTTGCATTTTAGAATTGTTACTTATTGTCTTTTGATGTCCAGCACATTGGTCAATTTTTATTTTAAACAGACTTTCTGAAAAATAGATAGATTTGATGTTAGCGGTTTTGTCGGGTTTTGGCAACTTCCATCGCCCTTTATTTACTTATTCATTATTTTTTGTAGCTGCTGAATTTTTTTTTTTTTTTTTTTTTTTTTTTAGAAATGCCTACTTTAAAAAGGGGTGATTTAGTTGTTACACTAAATAAATAAAAAAATCAATTTTATTTATATAGCGCCAAATCACAACAAACAGTTGCCCCAAGGCGCTTTATATTGTAAGGCAAAGCCATAGAATAATTACGGAAAAACCCCAACGGTCAAAACGACCCCCTGTGAGCAAGCATTTGGCGACAGTGGGAAGGAAAAACTCCCTTTTAACAGGAAGAAACCTCCAGCAGGGACTGGTTGGGGCTGAGGGAGAGAACCAAGAAAAAGACATGCTGTGGAGGGGAGCAGAGATCAATCACTAATGATTAAATGCAGAGTGGTGCATACAGAGCAAAAAGAGAAAGAAACACTCAGTGCATCATGGGAACCCCCCAGCAGTCTAAGTCTATAGCAGCATAACTAAGGGATGGTTCAGGGTCACCTGATCCAGCCCTAACTATAAGATTAAGCTAAAAGGAAAGTTTTAAGCCTAATCTTAAAAGTAGAGAGGGTGTCTGTCTCCCTGATCCGAATTGGGAGCTGGTTCCAGAGGAGAGGAGCCTGAAAGCTGAAGGCTCTGCCTCCCATTCTACTCTTACAAACCCTAGGAACTACAAGTAAGCCTGCAGTCTGAGAGCGAAGTGCTCTATTGGGGTGATATGGTACTATGAGGTCCCTAAGATAAGATGGGACCTGATTATTCAAAACCTTATAAGTAAGAAGAAGAATTTTAAATTCTATTCTAGAATTAACAGGAAGCCAATGAAGAGAGGCCAATATGGGTGAGATATGCTCTCTCCTTCTAGTCCCTGTCAGTACTCTAGCTGCAGCATTTTGAATTAACTGAAGGCTTTTCAGGGAACTTTTAGGACAACCTGATAATATTGAATTACAGTAGTCCAGCCTAGAGGAAATAAATGCATGAATTAGTTTTTCAGCATCACTCTGAGACAAGACCTTTCTAATTTTAAAGATATTGCGCAAATGCAAAAAAGCAGTCCTACATATTTGTTTAATATGTAGGACTGTAAATGGTTCCTGTATTTGGGCTTTTTTTTATTTATTTTTTTTAGCTTTAATGATTTTATTTAATACATTATATTAGTAGACCGTTTCACTGTGAATATAAAGTGCATAATTTTAGCATAGGGGCCTGGGTGTTTTTTTTTATTTATTTTTTATTAAAATTTTAAAGTGCAAAAGTTTGCGTTCACAAACTTTTAAATACCACTATGAAGAAAATACAAATTAGTTATCGCCATAGTTTTTCATTACTGTGCAAGTAACATCCTAATCAGACATTGTATTAATGTCTCTCTCTCTCTGACAAGGCGGCTTGAGTGGTGTTGGTTTAGGTCTGGGCCCTGGTGGTCAGCCTATCGATGCTACCCAGCTTAACAGAGGAGGTGGTGGAGGGATGGGCAACATGGGTCCAGGAGGTACATTGTTTTTTGCTCCCCAACCCCCCAAATTCCTTGAATGGAAAACACTAATGGATTTGGTTGCTCATCATATGTTTCACTTGTAGGAATGGATGGAATGGGCTTTGGCAACATGGGAGGTCGTATGGGAGGAGGAGGAGGTGGTGGTGGTGGTATGTACAATCGATTTTAAAGTCACAAAATTTCTTTATTTCAGGTACTGTTAATTCACAAGTAATATCTTGTGTCTGTATCTTATGCAACAAGTTGCCATCAATGACAATGTAAACCATATAAAATTGTCTCATGCCAGATTTTGGTGATTTACCTGCTGCTGGCTGTAGTGATTTGATGTGTGGTTGGTGTTTATGCAACTGCCTTTGCAGAAACAGGCAAGTAACAAGAAGGAGAAACAAAATGTAAATTCTTATAGTAAGGTGTTGGGTCCTGTACATCTTCAGTACCTATATCCTATATAGGCCCAGAGGCCCATTGGTGCCTCTGCTTATTTCCAGATTCTATAGTGTCAAATGGATGAGAGTCAACTGGGCATATGAATCTCATCACTGATGATTTGATACGCACCTCGATACACTACCAGCGATACGATACATCTGATGATATGGTGTGATATGACTCACCCCTGTTCCCAAGTCGATGTGATTTGATATGTATTTGATGGCGATTCAATTCCTCATTGTGATACAATGCGATTTTGTGCAGTACGATGCAGTTCAACATGATGCAAAGAAATCATACCAAAAATTTAAATAGAAAATAAGAAGCTGTAATTCAGTATGGTGCTATGGTATTCTCCTTCTTCTTCTTCTGATTCTGTCAGAGGCAGAGGATTTGTTTTACTCCTTATAAGCAGCAAATTTACCAGATTCAACATTAAAGAACAGGAATCAGTTCCCTCATAACACCATGAACACTGCCATCTACTGGATGGGAGTATGAATAGCAATTGCCACACATCCGCTATAAGTGCTGAATCACTTAAACAGGATTTTCAGTTTTCAGATTGCCTTTTTTTAACAAATGGAAAAAAAAGACATTTACAAATACAGATTTATTTATAAAAACCAACATACACATTACAGTAACTTGTTTGTTGGTTTTTACATATATTTAAACTGAACAACCACTGATGACAGGAAGCTCATTTTCCCATAATGCCTTTTGGCATGTGTGTGTCTGTAAACACTCAGACCTTCAAAATTAGTGCATTACTTTAAAACTACAAATATAGCTGATATTTTCGCTTTGTTAAAATGACAGAGGTGACATTAATTTTGATAACTTGTTTGGAATTAGTTTGTTTAAAATTGTAACCATAAGTCAAAACTGCCTTGCTGTACATGTCTCCTGTGACATGTCTGTAAGACTGCATGGCTGTGAAAATACATCTTTTTTTCTCTCTCTTCCTTTCTGTCTGGTAGCCAGGTCTCCTCTGCTGACAGAGGATTGAGCTGTACCTCAGTTATGTGTCTGTTACAAAACAAGTAACAGACAGGAACTAAAATGTATGATTTCAGGCTTTACAAATGTTTTAAACTGTTAAGCTTTTTGCTTGCCTGTACTGGTGGTTGGCTCTCACTGTGGTATTGTATCACTTCCTGTTCCGGAGCACAGCGGTGTTTTTCTGTATCTGTTAGCTGTTTAATCTGCGCAGTTAGATTGATCTAGTTATCTAGATTACGATTTGTTTCCCAGTGTAATCTTTACGTGCCTTAACTAAAGCACTCCTGCTGAATCACCTCTAAATTATTTACACATTATTCACTTTGCGTGTTTTTAGGAATCCGCTAGCTTAGCGTAGCTACTAGCTCTTAGCCGATTTAGCATGGCGGCTTCTCCTGTCTCTTCCGCACTTTTCTGCTCTTGGTGTGAAATGTTTAGTTATTCCTCGGCCTCCTTTAGCAGTAACGGTACTTGTAATAAGTGTAGCTTATTCGTAGCTTTGGAGGCCAGGCTGGGCGAATTGGAGACTCGGCTCCGCACCGTGGAAAATCCTACAGCTAGCCAGTCACCTGTAGTCCGTGCGGACCAAGGTAGTTTAGCCGCCGTTAGTTACCCCCTGGCAGATCCCGAGCAGCCGGGAAAGCAGGCCGACTGGGTGACTGTGAGGAGGAAGCGTAGCCCTAAACAGAAGCCCTGTGTACACCGCCAACCCGTTCACATCTCTAACCGTTTTTCCCCACTCGACGACACACCTGCCAAGGATCAAACTCTGGTTATTGGCGACTCTGTTTTGCGAAATGTGAAGTTAGCGACACCAGCAACCATAGTCAATTGTCTTCCGGGGGCCAGAGCAGGCGACATTGAAGGAAATTTGAAACTGCTGGCTAAGGCTAAGCGTAAATTTGGTAAGATTGTAATTCACGTCGGCAGTAATGACACCCGGTTACGCCAATTTGGAGGTCACTAAAATTAACATTAAATCGGTGTGTAACTTTGCAAAAACAATGTCGGACTCTGTAGTTTTCTCTGGGCCCCTCCCCAATCAGACCGGGAGTGACATGTTTAGCCGCATGTTCTCCTTGAATTGCTGGCTGTCTGAGTGGTGTCCAAAAAATGAGGTGGGCTTCATAGATAATTGACAAAGCTTCTGGGGAAAACCTGGTCTTGTTAGGAGAGACGGCATCCATCCCACTTTGGATGGAGCAGCTCTCATTTCTAGAAATCTGGCCAATTTTCTTAAATCCTCCAAACCGTGACTATCCAGGGTTGGGACCAGGAAGCAGAGTTGTAGTCTTACACACCTCTCTGCAGCTTCTCTCCCCCTGCCATCCTCTTATTACCCCATCCCCGTAGAGACGGTGCCTGCTCCCAGACTACCAATAACCAGCAAAAATCTATTTAAGCATAAAAATTCAAAAAGAAAAAATAATATAGCACCTTCAACTGCACCACAGACTAAAACAGTTAAATGTGGTCTATTAAACATTAGGTCTCTCTCTTCTAAGTCCCTCTTGGTAAATGATATAATAATTGATCAACATATTGATTTATTCTGCCTTACAGAAACCTGGTTACAGCAGGATGAATATGTTAGTTTAAATGAGTCAACACCCCCGAGTCACACTAACTGTCAGAATGCTCGTAGCACGGGCCGGGGTGGAGGATTAGCAGCAATCTTCCATTCCAGCTTATTAATTAATCAAAAACCCAGACAGAGCTTTAATTCATTTGAAAGCTTGACTCTTAGTCTTGTCCATCCAAATTGGAAGTCCCAAAAACCAGTTTTATTTGTTATTATCTATCGTCCACCTGGTCGTTACTGTGAGTTTCTCTGTGAATTTTCAGACCTTTTGTCTGACTTAGTGCTTAGCTCAGATAAGATAATTATAGTGGGCGATTTTAACATCCACACAGATGCTGAGAATGACAGCCTCAACACTGCATTTAATCTATTATTAGACTCTATTGGCTTTGCTCAAAAAGTAAATGAGTCCACCCACCACTTTAATCATATCTTAGATCTTGTTCTGACTTATGGTATGGAAATAAAAGACTTAACAGTATTCCCTGAAAACTCCCTTCTGTCTGATCATTTCTTAACATTTACATTTACTCTGATGGACTACCCAGCAGTGGGGAATAAGTTTCATTACACTAGAAGTCTTTCAGAAAGCGCTGTAACTAGGTTTAAGGATATGATTCCTTCTTTATGTTCTCTAATGCTATATACCAACACAGTGCAGAGTAGCTACCTAAACTCTGTAAGTGAGATAGAGTATCTCGTCAATAGTTTTACATCCTCATTGAAGACAACTTTGGATGGATGGATAAAAAAGAGAGCTTTAAATCAGAAGTGCCTGACTCCGTGGTATAACTCACAAACTCGTAGCTTAAAGCAGATAACCCGTAAGTTGGAGAGGAAATGGCATCTCACTAATTTAGAAGATCTTCACTTAGCCTGGAAAAAGAGTCTGTTGCTCTATAAAAAAGCCCTCCGTAAAGCTAGGACATCTTTCTACTCATCACTAATTGAAGAAAATAAGAACAACCCCAGGTTTCTTTCAGCACTGTAGCCAGGCTGACAAAGAGTCAGAGCTCTATTGAGCTGAGTATTCCATTAACTTTAACTAGTAATGACTTCATGACTTTATTTGCTAACAAAATTTTAACTATTAGAGAAAAAATTACTCATAACCATCCCAAAGACGTATCGTTATCTTTGGCTGCTTTCAGTGATGCCGGTATTTGGTTAGACTCTTTCTCTCCGATTGTTCTGTCTGAGTTATTTTCATTAGTTACTTCATCCAAACCATCAACATGTTTATTAGACCCCATTCCTACCAGGCTGCTCAAGGAAGCCCTACCATTATTTAATGCTTCGATCTTAAATATGATCAATCTATCTTTGTTAGTTGGCTATGTACCACAGGCTTTTAAGGTGGCAGTAATTAAACCATTACTTAAAAAGCCATCACTTGACCCAGCTGTCTTAGCTAATTATAGGCCAATCTCCAACCTTCCTTTTCTCTCAAAAATTCTTGAAAGGGTAGTTGTAAAACAGCTAACTGATCATCTGCAGAGGAATGGTCTATTTGAAGAGTTTCAGTCAGGTTTTAGAATTCATCATAGTACAGAAACAGCATTAGTGAAGGTTACAAATGATCTTCTTATGGCCTCGGACAGTGGACTCATCTCTGTGCTTGTTCTGTTAGACCTCAGTGCTGCTTTTGATACTGTTGACCATAAAATTTTATTACAGAGATTAGAGCATGCCATAGGTATTAAAGGCACTGCGCTGCGGTGGTTTGAATCATATTTGTCTAATAGATTACAATTTGTTCATGTAAATGGGGAATCTTCTTCATGGACTAAAGTTAATTATGGAGTTCCACAAGGTTCTGTGCTAGGACCAATTTTATTCACTTTATACATGCTTCCCTTAGGCAGTATTATTAGACGGTATTGCTTAAATTTTCATTGTTACGCAGATGATACCCAGCTTTATCTATCCATGAAGCCAGAGGGGACACACCAATTAGCTAAACTGCAGGATTGTCTTACAGACATAAAGACATGGATGACCTCTAATTTCCTGCTTTTAAACTCAGATAAACTGAAGTTATTGTACTTGGCCCCACAAATCTTAGAAACATGGTGTCTAACCAGATCCTTACTCTGGATGGCATTACCCTGACCTCTAGTAATACTGTGAGAAATCTTGGAGTCATTTTTGATCAGGATATGTCATTCAAAGCGCATATTAAACAAATATGTAGGACTGCTTTTTTGCATTTACGCAATATCTCTAAAATCAGAAAGGTCTTGTCTCAGAGTGATGCTGAAAAACTAATTCATGCATTTATTTCTTCTAGGCTGGACTATTGTAATTCATTATTATCAGGTTGTCCTAAAAGTTCCCTAAAAAGCCTTCAGTTAATTCAAAATGCTGCAGCTAGAGTACTGACGGGGACTAGAAGGAGAGAGCATATCTCACCCATATTGGCCTCTCTTCATTGGCTTCCTGTTAATTCTAGAATAGAATTTAAAATTCTTCTTCTTACTTATAAGGTTTTGAATAATCAGGTCCCATCTTATCTTAGGGACCTCGTAGTACCATATCACCCCAATAGAGCGCTTCGCTCTCAGACTGCAGGCTTACTTGTAGTTCCTAGGGTTTGTAAGAGTACAATGGGAGACAGAGCCTTCAGCTTTCAGGCTCCTCTCCTGTGGAACCAGCTCCCAATTCAGATCAGGGAGACAGACACCCTCTCTACTTTTAAGATTAGGCTTAAAACTTTCCTTTTTGCTAAAGCTTATAGTTAGGGCTGGATCGGGTGACCCTGAACCATCCCTTAGTTATGCTGCTATAGACGTCGACTGCTGGGGGGTTCCCATGATGCACTGTTTCTTTCTGTTTTTGCTCTATGCACCACTCTGCATTTAATCATTAGTGATCGATCTCTGCTCCCCTCCACAGCATGTCTTTTTCCTGGTTCTCTCCCTCAGCCCCAACCAGTCCCAGCAGAAGACTGCCCCTCCCTGAGCCTGGTTCTGCTGGAGGTTTCTTCCTGTTAAAAGGAAGTTTTTCCTTCCCACTGTAGCCAAGTGCTTGCTCACAGGGGGTCGTTTTGACCGTTGGGGTTTTACATAATTATTGTATGGCCTTGCCTTACAATATAAAGTGCCTTGGGGCAACTGTTTGTTGTGATTTGGCGCTATATAAAAAAATTGATTGATTGATTATAGTGAAAACATCTTTTTTTACATCTTGATGTTAGCGGTCTAAAAGTTATCGGAACTAAATTTAGCGGAAGTTAATTGGTCCGCTGATGGTTTTCAAAGGTAGCTGAAAAGCAAATCGGCTAACAAAAATGTTAGCTTCGCTAATTCGCGGTTAGCGGATTAGTGGACCTGTGCCCACCACTGACACTACTTCATGCTACCAGTACAAACAACACACCGTATGAAAGTGGAGGTTTTACAGATGACAAGAGTGTACGGTGCATCCAGAAAGTATTCACAGTGCTGCATTTTTTCCACATTTTTTTAATGTTGCAGCCTTATTCAAAAATGGATGAAATTACTTTTTCTCTCAACATTTTACGCACAGTACACCAGAATGACAATGAAATTTATTTATTTTAGATTTTTGCAAATTTATTAAAAAAAAAATCCCTAAGAAATCACATATACATAATTATTCACAGCCTTTGCTATGAAGATCAAAATTGAGCTCAGGTGCATCCTGTTTCCACTGATCATCCTTGAGATGTTTCTACAGTTTAATTGGAGTCCACCTGGGGTAAATTCAGTTGATTGGACATGATTTGAAAAGGCACACATCTGTCTACATATGAAGTCCCACAGTTGTCAGTGCATGTCAGAGCACAAACCAAGCATGAAGTCAAAGGAATTGACTGTGGACCTCCGAGACAAGATTGTCTCGAGGCACAAATGTGGCTTCCATCATCAGCCGTGCTAATCCATCAGGACTCTTCCTAAAGCCGGTCACCCGTCTAAACTGTGCGATCGAGCTGTCAGAGCTCCAGCATTCCTCTGTGGAGAGAGGAGAACCTTCCAGAAGGACAATCATCTCTGCAGCAATCTGTCAGTCAAACCTGTATGGTAGAGTTGCCAGACATAAGCCACTCCTTTGTAAAAGGCACATGGCAGCCCACCTGGAATTTGCCAAAAGGCACCCGAAGGACTCTCAGACCATGGGAAACAAAATTCTCTGGTTTGATGAGACAAAGATTGAACTCTTTGGCCTGAATGTGTGGAGGAAACCAGGCACCATCCCTACAGTGAAGCATGGTGGTGGCAGCATCATGCTGTGGGGATGTTTTTCAGTAACAGGAACTGGGAGACTAGACAGGATTGAGGGAAAGATGAATGCAGCAATGTACAGAGACATCCTGGATGAAAACCTGCTCCAGAGCGCTCTTGACCTCAGCCTGGGGCAACGTTTCATCTTTCAGCAGGACAATGACTCTAAGCACACAGCCAAGGTATCAAAGGAGTGGCTTCAGGACAATTCTGTGAATTAGACCCGACTAGACCTGAATCTGATTGAACATCTCTGGAGAGATCTGAAAATGGCTGTGCACCGACGCTCCCCATCTAACCTGATGGAACTTGAGGTGCTGCAAGGAGGAATGGGCAAAACTCAAAGGTAGGTGTGCCAAACTTGTGGCATCATGTAGTGATACTTCTTGTTTACAGACATTGATGTCACACGTGTGCACATTGATGTTACCAACAATGCATGTAAATTGATATCATGAAAGAGAGAAGGTATGGTGACTTAGAGTTCAGGAAGCGATTCGGTGGTCTCTCAATGCATTCAAAACCTAAGACGGCACCGCAAAAGCAAGGTATTTCTCTACGTTAACCCACAACAAAGCCAACCATGCTAGTCAACAAACCCACGTGACCAGATTCATGATGTCACAGGAAGTATCACTGTTCAAGAAGGCTTAAGGTTGTAATTGCTGCCAAAGGTGCATCAACAACACAGGATTGAGCGAACTGTGTGAATACTTATGTTATGTTTTTTTTTTTTTTTTATAGCAAAAAAACCCTTTTTTTCCACACTGTCATTATGGGTTGTTGTGAGAATTTTTAGGGGGAAAAAAATTATTCCATTTCAGAATGAAGCTGTAACATAAAATGTGGAAGAAGTGAAGCACTGTGAATACTTTCCAGATACACTGTATAACACCTGTAATGACATGGTGGAGATAACGCAAATCAAAATGTCAAACGGTCAAAAAACGTGTTGTATTTTTGCTGCTAATATATATTTATTCTAATTCAAGTGATTAAGAAATGTTTACATTCTCATATGTGGTCAGGTTGTGCAAATGGTACCAATATTGAAATTTGCTTTGAAATTTTTTTTTCAATGGTCAGAGTTGTTCCAGACACTGTCATTTCCCAGAAGCTATTTTTATAGTCCCCGGGACAATGTTGTGTCTTCAATTTTAAGCCCTCCTTGTTGGTTAATTAATCCATCAGCCAAGCAGGTTTTTGTGCCACTTAGGGGTACAAAACAACACTTATAGTCCAGTCTCTGTATACCATGGCCTACACAGAAATGTATTATGGCCATCCCAGTGCGGGAACTGTAGCCAGGTTGGGCTCCAAATTTAAAAATGCTCCAATCGTATTGAAAAGTATACCACATTATTTGTCTCACCATAAAGACATTTTTGCTGTAAAAACAGCAAAAATGGTGACAAAGGTCAGTTTCAGTTTATACACTTGTCAAAAGCTAAAGTTGTTCCAGTTTTGGTTTAAAAAAAAAAAAAAAACGATGCCGATTATTAGATGGTGTTTTAAATATTCTTCTATAAATACTAAAAAAAATCTTTGTTGACCCCTACATGGCTGCAGCTACCACCCTGGGATGGCCATCATACATTTCTATATAGGCCATGGTATACTGAAGCTGGATTGTGTGTGTGTGTTTTAGACCTGTTACATGGTACGGATTAGGTCAAAATTGTATTCTTGCTCATGAACTGAATACCCCAAGTGAAAGTGTCAGAACTCTTCTAAAGATATTCTTTCTTGATTCAGGAATGGACAACTTTGGAGGAATGAACAACATGGATCGTTTTGGTTCCTCTGGGATGGGGAGAATGAATGGTATGGACACATTTGACACTTCAAATTGAACCATTTGTCATGTTTTTCTGGGTTTTTCAAATTTTGTGTGTGTGTGTGTGTCAGACATGGATCGTGGAATTGGTGGTGGCATTGACAGGGACATTGGTCGAAATGAAATGGGCATGTCTCGCAATAACTTTGGAGATTCCTTTGAAAGAGGAATTGGTTGGTATCCTTGGGATTTCATATAAAGTGTCTGCTCATTCCCGTAAATCCTGCAGTCCAAATGTAATCTGAATTGCAACTCAAACTGTTGGACCCTCTTTGCCATTTTTTTACATTTATGTTTACTTTCAGGAAACTCCATGGGTATGGATCGCATGAGTTCTTCAATGGACCGCATGGGAGGTGGGATGGATCGCATGTCAGGGATGGACCGCTCATCTGACCTGGACAGGCTAGGTTCTGGGTTTGATCGGATGGGCTCTGGGATGGACCGGCTTGGGCCCAGTATGGACAGGCTTGGATCTGGCCTTGACCGTATGAGCTCCAGTATGGACCGCCTTGGTCCAAGTGGCTTTGACCGCATGGGCTCATCAGGTTTGGATCGTATTGGCGGTGGCATGGACTTTGGCTCCCCGATGGGTATGGATCGCATTGGTAACACTGGGCTTGACAGGATGTCCGGTGGGTTTGACCGCATGAATTCAGGTGGAGGGCTTGACCGTTTCACCTCTGGAAACCTCGATCGTATGGGCTCCAGCATGGATCGGATGGGATCTGGGGGTGTTGGTGGTCAGTTTGATCGTTCCACTGACTTGGATCGTGGTGGCTTTGGCAATTCTTTTGGCGGTGGAGGCTCTGGAACCGGAGGAGGCAATACCAGGAAGGGTTGCCAGATCTTTGTCAGAAATGTAAGTATTCTACAAATGGTGTATTTATGTAACCATTTAACTTAAATCTGCTAATTAGATTAAAAAAAATAATTTTTGTCTTTTAGTTGCCATTTGATTTCACTTGGAAGATGCTGAAGGATACCTTCAATACATGTGGTAAGAACAGCCATTATGGTACTCTGTTTTTGGGTTTACTTCAGGCCGTCCAAAACATTATGTCTGAAAACATTTACACAAACACAAAGAAGATAACCAATACATTTGTCATAATCACTAAATGCAAATTAACAGATGAGGTTTTAAAAATAGGAATTAACTGTTTAATCTTTACATAAAGGTGTAGACTGAAGACAGAGCTTGTCTTGCCTACACATCTCATAATTAAACACTTAATGCATTCTTTAACTCCTTTCTGGCTGCAAAGAACCCCTGAGAATTCTTGAAAATGTAAAGGTCATACATATTAGTGCTGTCAGGTGATTGCATTTAATTAATTTGAGTCGCATGTAATGGCATGTGTAATTCTTTTGAAAATACCCCTCAAATTGCAAAACACATACACTGGCTGTCATAAACACAAAGACAATGAAGAAAATAAACCCCACAATTTTAATATATAAAAATAAACTGCAGTCTATGAACTTTCTTAAAAAAATAAAAGCCATCATGAATATACTGAGAATGGATAATTGCTGCACTACAAAAATGTATTTTGAATTTTTTAATCACCTCAACTAAGGTGGTGTGTGTGTGTTTGAGATGCAGCAATTTTCACTTTACATATCAGGTTTTTGTGATTTTTGCAATACAGCTGTAACCCTTGGCTATGGAGAAAATGTGTGTGATGATGTAGGGCTTTTAAGAATGTGAGGTAAAACTAGGGGATATGAGGGTGTGTGTTTATATATGTCACAGAAGTGTTGAGGTGTCTGTCATAAATTCTGCTTAAATCAGGAGAATGTCTGTGAAAACACTCAAAGGATTGTAGGACATTGGAGATTTTGAACATATATAAAAGATGGCGAAAACGTGTGTACATATATACACATTTCGCAGTGACAACCACCACTCAGAGATCTTGGAATATTTGAAACCTCAATAGGGTGAATTGATTGTTAGCTGTGGAGTGTGTTGCTCTCCGTAGCTGGTTAATGGCTACGAGCCTCGACCTTAGTGCCCGGTGACGTGGCACACGGTAATAGCTGAATGAATGATCCTGTACTTTTCCCATCACCAAAAAGCCTGCGAAACGTGTGCAAAAAGGAACGAAACAAAACCGAAACTAACGAAAGAAAAACGAAGTGAATGTGGACGTTGATGCTTAAACAAAATCAAAACGAAACATTCACGATGATGTGACTGACAGCGGGTATGAGACAGAGCGCAGCCACCCCTGTGCTCATGTCTGCAGCACCTGTAGGTGCGGGATCTAGTTGTCTTGACAACAGGTGAGAGATGTTTGTCCTCACAACGACAACGTGTGTGCACACAGGCCAGCCACAAACAGTTGGGATGTGTGTAAATAGTTACAATAGTTTAGGGCTGCAGCTATCGATTATTTTAGTAATCGAGTATTCTATCGATTATTCTGGCGATTAATCGAGTAATCGGATAAAAAGTACTTTTGCGTTTTTAAACATCGATAGACCAGGGCTCTCCTTAAGCAGTGGCACAATGTCACTGCGCCATAGTGTTGGCATTTTGCTGAAATGGCGATGCGATGTGGCTTTGTTTTTTCTCCAACTTGTAAAATGTACCCATTTTTAGTTTTGTTTTTTTTTTTTTTTTATTATAACCCCCCCCCCCCCCCCCCCCCCCCCCCCCCGCCTTTGCAATTCAGCTGGAGATTGAACATGCAGACTCGCAGTCAGGTTTTTTTTTTTATTATTATTATTACAAACAAGTCACCGTGTTTGTGTGTTGTGTGTTGTCCAAAAAAGCAAAAAATTAAAAAGTCAAACAGTGTGAGTCTGAGGGAAACACAGAAGAAAGAGTGCACTTCTGCTGTTTGTCAATGTAGTCGGGGCCAGAGCTGTGACTCGCCCGGTCTGAGAGCCCCTCACACCGTGCAGAGAGCAGCCGGCCACCGTCCCTCCCCACGTAGAGCAGACCGTGTGTTTTTTAAAACGAGACAAACACACTGCTTCGCTTTAAATGCACAGTAAGTCTATTTCAGATGATCGGCGTGGACCATCTATCTCTTAAAAGGCTTTATTTTACTCTGTGTCATGCTGGAAAGCGGTAGCTATCGTTGCTAATTTCATTAGCTGTTATGCTCCAGTCTTCTTCTGTTTTTTTTTCTCCTGTGGACGTTGCAGCGCCACACACAGGCCTGGCATATGTACTACAACGTTAAACGAAGCTTCGAGGCACAGAATTTGCCTCGAACATTTTTTGTAATCGAATTATTCGAGTTACTCGACTAATCGTTTCAGCCCTACAATAGTTGATAAAATGTTGTTGTCGCTATTGTTTCTGTGTGACAACGTTGCTTTTCGTCCCACACATGGACGAGTTAGCAGTGATACAAGGATGTTACATGCAACTCGTCAGAGCTTTATTTATTGATCCGGTCAGATATCGTCAGTGTTTGTGCAAGACGTTGGACTTGGGAGGTTGGGTAAAGTTGGATGGCAGTCAAACAGAACGCTGACATTATGGGAAGTATGCAAACAATAAGGAACCATCAACACAGAAAGCAAAACGAAATATGGACAGATTGAGGTTGTCATTGGTATTCGTTCACATTTTTCAACCATTTGAAAATTCTGGTGAAGCGGCAGCTACAGGAACGAAGCTGGACGACGGTTAAACGATGCCTTCGAAAGTCAACGCAAGTCCTAAAGGTGTAACGGTACATGTATTTGTATTGAACTGTTCGGTATGGGACGTTCGGTACAGGGTTGTGCATGCGTGAGTTCATGTTGCATGCATTTACATTCAGTGTTGCCAACTTAGCGACTTTCTTGCTAAATCTGGCAACTTTCCAAACCCTCTTGACAACTTATTTTCTCAAAAGCGACTAGCGACAAATGTAGCTACTTTTCCTGGTGTTATTGGAGACTTTTTTGATGTTTGGCGACTGAAAGTGAAAGTCTCTGTCTCTGAGCAGCAGCGGGTCTCCCCCTCCTCTGCAGTGCTGCCTGCAGCAGCCGTAAAGCACTGAGTGGAGGGATATCTACAATCCTCCTCACTTGGACTCGCTCATCCTACTGACCTTGTTTGCTGCGCTGTGATTAAATAGTCCCCAGACTTTGAGAAGCCCTGGCCTTGAGAAGTTATTTTATTTTAATAAGTGATGGCCAATTTTAATGGCAAAATAAATAAACCAAGAATTAAGTTTGTGATTCTAAATATTTTAAGGTGGTTTTACTCACTTTTTTGCCTCTCCCACAATGTTTTTGTTTTCAAAACATTATTTAAAAAGCTATATTAACAAACATTAAACAAACTGTTAATAGAATGAGATATAAAATAAATTGTACAAAAGTAAAGGGATTCTTTAACATTAATTCTATTTAAAAAAAAAAAAAATCCTCAGACTGTGACAGTTTTGGACAAGTTAATTTTTCTGGCAAAACATGAAGGTTGAATAAAATTGAACAGGGCTTCATTCTAGAACCATTGTGCTGCGCTTTACTTGTGGAAAGGTTTTGTTAAAAGCTGTTTACTAGGAATGTATTTTTTTAATATTTCATACATTTGTCCTTTATTTGAGAACATTTTATTTAACTTATTACATAGGCAGCACTTTGCAATTATTTTATTTTCCTGTTTGTATAATGTTACAATAAATTGTTGGTCTAAACAACAAGCAAATTTAGGATTTGCATTTTGTTCCCATACTGTACTGAAAATGAACCGAACCATGACCTCAGAACCGAGGTATGTACCTAACTGTGATTTTTGCGTATCGTTACACCCCTAGTAAGTCCAGATTTCTTGTTTCGTTCCACACTAATCACAATATGACTTTTTCTCCAATTGTGCAGATTTATTTAAAAATATAACAAAAGGGGATGCATACCTGCCATATTGGATTTTGGTTGCACAGAGGATTATGGGAAATGTGTGCCTACTGCGGATGCTCAGACATGCTCAGGAAGTAAAAAAAAAAAAAAAAGGCTCACAATGCGTGGGATTATGTGTCCCTGGATGCTTCAATAACCATCTCGTGATAAACCTATGAACTTGTATGTTTTTCCTAAGAACGCAACGCTTGGAATCAAATGGATTCACACTATTGGAAGGGCTAGAAATAGAAGTGAAAGTTTAGTAAGTTCAAGTCTACCAATCACCCACTGAGTCTGCAGCACCCAGAAAACTTACATAAGACACACCAATGTGTTTTCCACTCAAACTGCTTCCATCAAAACCACCAGTATAGTAGTTTTGCACCCAACTTGTGGCAAAATCACAGCCGCCTTTAACACAATAACTTAGTAAATCCTTAACGCAATCCCCCCTTCACCCAGAGCAGCTTTCTCCTGCGTGTTTTTAGTGCAGAAAGAACTTATTCTTTGGTGGAATGGATGTTTCTTTTTCTTTCTTTCTCCAAAGGTTCAGAGTCCCCCTCCACCAAGAAATGCATGTGCTTTTCCGGCACAGACGACGCAGCGCACACTTACTGATCTGAATGATCTCAAAGATGCGTAGCCAAGATTATCTCCATTACAACAGTTTATATGTGAAAGAAGGCCAATATTAAGCATTTATGAACATATGACATAAAACTCTAAATATGTACAATTTCCACATCCTCACAAGGCATAACTCAGAAGCAAGAACTTCCTATATGTTGATCCCCTTTCTTGCCTTTTAAATTTGGAATTCTGCACTTTAACCATCTTTTCAGTTCAGCTACTGTTGCTACCTTGAATGGTGAGTTAACGGGGCACTTCTGGCATGCACACGTGACCTATGTAATCCCCCAATTACATCTGTGCCATTTTGTTGTTTGTGATGTACCAGCAACTTTTTTACAAAATTTATTTTGTGACTTAAGTTACAGTTTCAGTACCATCCATTGTATGACTTTGTTGCTTGACACTATGTCTTTATATGAAGTGGTTTTTGTCCACAGCTTGACTACAGTGGGATGGAAGAAGCTTAAAAAGTGTTCAGCATGGGCAGGCATGGTGTCAGGACAGACATTTTGGAGGACAAGGATGGAGCAGAGGCATGGGCACAGTAACATTTGATATGCCCATAAGCAGTCCAAGCTGTCTGTATCCTTTTTTGGATGCTTTCCTAAGTTATTTTAAAATGCATGCATAAAAGTTTGTATTATGGTATTGTTACAAATTGTCCTGTAACCTTTTCTTAACAATTTCCAGCTATGTTCAATGGGCAGATGTATTTAATGGTCATGCATGTCAACTGGTATGTTGAATTTCACAGTACAAAAAATGCCAAGGTCATACAGTGGCATTTTGTAGTAATTTCATGTGTTATTCAGATGAGAAGTCCATGCCCAAAGATTTTGGACCACCTGAGAACAGAAGCGCTCCCCTTCCACGTAGTACAGTCTTACTTTTTTCTACTTGAGTTGAAAATAAGACAAAATGTATACAGAGTGGCATATACAAGTTTGGGAACACTTTGATTTTGTCATGTTGGTAAAAAGTGATATTCGATATTGGAGTGTTTGTGTGTACATTTGATGCAAATTTTGGTTTTATTTATTATTTTGAAAGACCAGAACCAGTATGATTCAACTACTTACGATGAGTGGAAAGATTCTAATTCTCACCTGACATCACCTTTGTTTCAATCAGACACAAGAAATAATAATTGAGACGGTGAGAGATTACACTGGGTTTTCCTAGTGATCAAATTGAGCATGGTATATTTGTACTTTAGGTTTCAGACAGATTACATATTAGCCAGGTCTTTACTGTATTTCATGTGAAATGGTTGAGATCTGGCAGCTGTTTGTGAACCAAATGTAGGCTGGATCATAGTCTAAGTGAGCTCAATCAGAGTGTCCTGGTGGAAGATACTATGGCACGCCACCCAGTGTACAGTGTTTAGTTCTGCAGTCAATTTTCATACTGGGCACAGGAAAAGTAAAATCCAAGACATCCAAAACATTAACCTGCCTGATGCACTGTTGGACATATGACAAATAAACAAAAATAGGATGTGTATGATTTTATTTAATATGACTTGTGATACATAGTCTCTGGATGTGTTCCAGTAGTGGTCCAGTAACATTGAATTGCAATATTTGTGGATTGTAATTTTAATATATGCGTATGTATCAGATTTAAAGATACGTATATTGTCCCAGTCTTGCATTTTAGAATTGTTACTTATTGTCTTTTGATGTCCAGCACATTGGTCAATTTTTATTTTAAACAGACTTTCTGAAAAATAGATAGATTTGATGTTAGCGGTTTTGTCGGGTTTTGGCAACTTCCATCGCCCTTTATTTACTTATTCATTATTTTTTGTAGCTGCTGAATTTTTTTTTTTTTTTTTTTTTTTTTTTTAGAAATGCCTACTTTAAAAAGGGTGATTTAGTTGTTACACTAAATAAATAAAAAATCAATTTTATTTATATAGCGCCAAATCACAACAAACAGTTGCCCCAAGGCGCTTTATATTGTAAGGCAAAGCCATAGAATAATTACGGAAAAACCCCAACGGTCAAAACGACCCCCTGTGAGCAAGCATTTGGCGACAGTGGGAAGGAAAAACTCCCTTTTAACAGGAAGAAACCTCCAGCAGGGACTGGTTGGGGCTGAGGGAGAGAACCAAGAAAAAGACATGCTGTGGAGGGGAGCAGAGATCAATCACTAATGATTAAATGCAGAGTGGTGCATACAGAGCAAAAAGAGAAAGAAACACTCAGTGCATCATGGGAACCCCCCAGCAGTCTAAGTCTATAGCAGCATAACTAAGGGATGGTTCAGGGTCACCTGATCCAGCCCTAACTATAAGATTAAGCTAAAAGGAAAGTTTTAAGCCTAATCTTAAAAGTAGAGAGGGTGTCTGTCTCCCTGATCCGAATTGGGAGCTGGTTCCAGAGGAGAGGAGCCTGAAAGCTGAAGGCTCTGCCTCCCATTCTACTCTTACAAACCCTAGGAACTACAAGTAAGCCTGCAGTCTGAGAGCGAAGTGCTCTATTGGGGTGATATGGTACTATGAGGTCCCTAAGATAAGATGGGACCTGATTATTCAAAACCTTATAAGTAAGAAGAAATTTTAAATTCTATTCTAGAATTAACAGGAAGCCAATGAAGAGAGGCCAATATGGGTGAGATATGCTCTCTCCTTCTAGTCCCTGTCAGTACTCTAGCTGCAGCATTTTGAATTAACTGAAGGCTTTTCAGGGAACTTTTAGGACAACCTGATAATATTGAATTACAGTAGTCCAGCCTAGAGGAAATAAATGCATGAATTAGTTTTTCAGCATCACTCTGAGACAAGACCTTTCTAATTTTAAAGATATTGCGCAAATGCAAAAAGCAGTCCTACATATTTGTTTAATATGTAGGACTGTAAATGGTTCCTGTATTTGGGCTTTTTTTTTATTTTTTTTTAGCTTTAATGATTTTATTTAATACATTATATTAGTAGACCGTTTCACTGTGAATATAAAGTGCATAATTTTAGCATAGGGGCCTGGGTGTTTTTTTTATTTATTTTTTTAAAATTTTAAAGTGCAAAAGTTTGCGTTCACAAACTTTTAAATACCACTATGAAAAAATACAAATTAGTTATCGCCATAGTTTTTCATTACTGTGCAAGTACACCTAATCAGACATTGTATTAATGTCTCTCTCTCTCTGACAAGGCGGCTTGAGTGGTGTTGGTTTAGGTCTGGGCCCTGGTGGTCAGCCTATCGATGCTACCCAGCTTAACAGAGGAGGTGGTGGAGGGATGGGCAACATGGGTCCAGGAGGTACATTGTTTTTTGCTCCCCAACCCCCCAAATTCCTTGAATGGAAACACTAATGGATTGGTTGCTCATCATATGTTTCACTTGTAGGAATGGATGGAATGGGCTTTGGCAACATGGGAGGTCGTATGGGAGGAGGAGGAGTGGTGGTGGTGGTATGTACAATCGATTTAAAGTCACAAAATTTCTTTATTTCAGGTACTGTTAATTCACAAGTAATATCTTGTGTCTGTATCTTATGCAACAAGTTGCCATCAATGACAATGTAAACCATATAAAATTGTCTCATGCCAGATTTTGGTGATTTACCTGCTGCTGGCTGTAGTGATTTGATGTGTGGTTGGTGTTTATGCAACTGCCTTTGCAGAAACAGGCAAGTAACAAGAAGGAGAAACAAAATGTAAATTCTTATAGTAAGGTGTTGGGTCCTGTACATCTTCAGTACCTATATCCTATATAGGCCCAGAGGCCCATTGGTGCCTCTGCTTATTTCCAGATTCTATAGTGTCAAATGGATGAGAGTCAACTGGGCATATGAATCTCATCACTGATGATTTGATACGCACCTCGATACACTACCAGCGATACGATACATCTGATGATATGGTGTGATATGACTCACCCCTGTTCCCAAGTCGATGTGATTTGATATGTATTTGATGGCGATTCAATTCCTCATTGTGATACAATGCGATTTTGTGCAGTACGATGCAGTTCAACATGATGCAAAGAAATCATACCAAAAATTTAAATAGAAAATAAGAAGCTGTAATTCAGTATGGTGCTATGGTATTCTCCTTCTTCTTCTTCTGATTCTGTCAGAGGCAGAGGATTTGTTTTACTCCTTATAAGCAGCAAATTTACCAGATTCAACATTAAAGAACAGGAATCAGTTCCCTCATAACACCATGAACACTGCCATCTACTGGATGGGAGTATGAATAGCAATTGCCACACATCCGCTATAAGTGCTGAATCACTTAAACAGGATTTTCAGTTTTCAGATTGCCTTTTTTTAACAAATGGAAAAAAAGACATTTACAAATACAGATTTATTTAAAAACCAACATACACATTACAGTAACTTGTTTGTTGGTTTTTACATATATTTAAACTGAACAACCACTGATGACAGGAAGCTCATTTTCCCATAATGCCTTTTGGCATGTGTGTGTCTGTAAACACTCAGACCTTCAAAATTAGTGCATTACTTTAAAACTACAAATATAGCTGATATTTTCGCTTTGTTAAAATGACAGAGGTGACATTAATTTTGATAACTTGTTTGGAATTAGTTTGTTTAAAATTGTAACCATAAGTCAAAACTGCCTTGCTGTACATGTCTCCTGTGACATGTCTGTAAGACTGCATGGCTGTGAAAACATCTTTTTTTCTCTCTCTTCCTTTCTGTCTGGTAGCCAGGTCTCCTCTGCTGACAGAGGATTGAGCTGTACCTCAGTTATGTGTCTGTTACAAAACAAGTAACAGACAGGAACTAAAATGTATGATTTCAGGCTTTACAAATGTTTTAAACTGTTAAGCTTTTTGCTTGCCTGTACTGGTGGTTGGCTCTCACTGTGGTATGTATCACTTCCTGTTCCGGAGCACAGCGGTGTTTTTCTGTATCTGTTAGCTGTTTAATCTGCGCAGTTAGATTGATCTAGTTATCTAGATTACGATTTTTCCCAGTGTAATCTTTACGTGCCTTAACTAAAGCACTCCTGCTGAATCACCTCTAAATTATTTACACATTATTCACTTTGCGTGTTTTTAGGAATCCGCTAGCTTAGCGTAGCTACTAGCTCTTAGCCGATTTAGCATGGCGGCTTCTCCTGTCTCTTCCGCACTTTTCTGCTCTTGGTGTGAAATGTTTAGTTATTCCTCGGCCTCCTTTAGCAGTAACGGTACTTGTAATAAGTGTAGCTTATTCGTAGCTTTGGAGGCCAGGCTGGGCGAATTGGAGACTCGGCTCCGCACCGTGGAAAATCCTACAGCTAGCCAGTCACCTGTAGTCCGTGCGGACCAAGGTAGTTTAGCCGCCGTTAGTTACCCCCTGGCAGATCCCGAGCAGCCGGGAAAGCAGGCCGACTGGGTGACTGTGAGGAGGAAGCGTAGCCCTAAACAGAAGCCCTGTACACCGCCAACCCGTTCACATCTCTAACCGTTTTTCCCCCACTCGACGACACACCTGCCAAGGATCAAACTCTGGTTATTGGCGACTCTGTTTTGCGAAATGTGAAGTTAGCGACACCAGCAACCATAGTCAGTCTTCCGGGGGCCAGAGCAGGCGACATTGAAGGAAATTTGAAACTGCTGGCTAAGGCTAAGCGTAAATTTGGTAAGATTGTAATTCACGTCGGCAGTAATGACACCCGGTTACGCCAATTTGGAGGTCACTAAAATTAACATTAAATCGGTGTGTAACTTTGCAAAAACAATGTCGGACTCTGTAGTTTTCTCTGGGCCCCTCCCCAATCAGACCGGGAGTGACATGTTTAGCCGCATGTTCTCCTTGAATTGCTGGCTGTCTGAGTGGTGTCCAAAAAATGAGGTGGGCTTCATAGATAATTGACAAAGCTTCTGGGGAAAACCTGGTCTTGTTAGGAGAGACGGCATCCATCCCACTTTGGATGGAGCAGCTCTCATTTCTAGAAATCTGGCCAATTTCTTAAATCCTCCAAACCGTGACTATCCAGGGTTGGGACCAGGAAGCAGAGTTGTAGTCTTACACACCTCTCTGCAGCTTCTCTCCCCCTGCCATCCTCTTATTACCCCATCCCCGTAGAGACGGTGCCTGCTCCCAGACTACCAATAACCAGCAAAAATCTATTTAAGCATAAAAATTCAAAAAGAAAAAAATATATAGCACCTTCAACTGCACCACAGACTAAAACAGTTAAATGTGGTCTATTAACATTAGGTCTCTCTCTTCTAAGTCCCTCTTGGTAAATGATAATAATTGATCAACATATTGATTTATTCTGCCTTACAGAAACCTGGTTACAGCATGAATATGTTAGTTTAAATGAGTCAACACCCCCGAGTCACACTAACTGTCAGAATGCTCGTAGCACGGGCCGGGGTGGAGGATTAGCAGCAATCTTCCATTCCAGCTTATTAAATTAATCAAAAACCCAGACAGAGCTTTAATTCATTTGAAAGCTTGACTCTTAGTCTTGTCCATCCAAATTGGAAGTCCCAAAAACCAGTTTTTTTTTATTATCTATCGTCCACCTGGTCGTTACTGTGAGTTTCTCTGTGAATTTTCAGACCTTTTGTCTGACTTAGTGCTTAGCTCAGATAAGATAATTATAGTGGGCGATTTTAACATCCACACAGATGCTGAGAATGACAGCCTCAACACTGCATTTAATCTATTATTAGACTCTATTGGCTTTGCTCAAAAAGTAAATGAGTCCACCCACCACTTTAATCATATCTTAGATCTTGTTCTGACTTATGGTATGGAATAAAGACTTAACAGTATTCCCTGAAAACTCCCTTCTGTCTGATCATTTCTTAACATTTACATTTACTCTGATGGACTACCCAGCAGTGGGGAATAGTTTCATTACACTAGAAGTCTTTCAGAAAGCGCTGTAACTAGGTTTAAGGATATGATTCCTTCTTTATGTTCTCTAATGCTATATACCAACACAGTGCAGAGTAGCTACCTAAACTCTGTAAGTGAGATAGAGTATCTCGTCAATAGTTTTACATCCTCATTGAAGACAACTTTGGATGGATGGATAAAAAGAGAGCTTTAAATCAGAAGTGCCTGACTCCGTGGTATAACTCACAAACTCGTAGCTTAAAGCAGATAACCCGTAAGTTGGAGAGGAAATGGCATCTCACTAATTTAGAAGATCTTCACTTAGCCTGGAAAAAGTCTGTTGCTCTATAAAAAGCCCTCCGTAAAGCTAGGACATCTTTCTACTCATCACTAATTGAAGAAAATAAGAAAACCCCAGGTTTCTTTTCAGCACTGTAGCCAGGCTGACAAAGAGTCAGAGCTCTATTGAGCTGAGTATTCCATTAACTTTAACTAGTAATGACTTCATGACTTTATTTGCTAACAAAATTTTAACTATTAGAGAAAAAATTACTCATAACCATCCCAAGACGTATCGTTATCTTTGGCTGCTTTCAGTGATGCCGGTATTTGGTTAGACTCTTTCTCTCCGATTGTTCTGTCTGAGTTATTTTCATTAGTTACTTCATCCAAACCATCAACATGTTTATTAGACCCCATTCCTACCAGGCTGCTCAAGGAAGCCCTACCATTATTTAATGCTTCGATCTTAAATATGATCAATCTATCTTTGTTAGTTGGCTATGTACCACAGGCTTTTAAGGTGGCAGTAATTAAACCATTACTTAAAAAGCCATCACTTGACCCAGCTGTCTTAGCTAATTATAGCCAATCTCCAACCTTCCTTTTCTCTCAAAATTCTTGAAAGGGTAGTTGTAAACAGCTAACTGATCATCTGCAGAGGAATGGTCTATTTGAAGAGTTTCAGTCAGGTTTTAGAATTCATCATAGTACAGAAACAGCATTAGTGAAGGTTACAAATGATCTTCTTATGGCCTCGGACAGTGGACTCATCTCTGTGCTTGTTCTGTTAGACCTCAGTGCTGCTTTTGATACTGTTGACCATAAAATTTTATTACAGAGATTAGAGCATGCCATAGGTATTAAAGGCACTGCGCTGCGGTGGTTTGAATCATATTTGTCTAATAGATTACAATTTGTTCATGTAAATGGGGAATCTTCTTCATGGACTAAAGTTAATTATGGAGTTCCACAAGGTTCTGTGCTAGGACCAATTTTATTCACTTTATACATGCTTCCCTTAGGCAGTATTATTAGACGGTATTGCTTAAATTTTCATTGTTACGCAGATGATACCCAGCTTTATCTATCCATGAAGCCAGAGGGGACACCCAATTAGCTAAACTGCAGGATTGTCTTACAGACATAAAGACATGGATGACCTCTAATTTCCTGCTTTTAAACTCAGATAAAACTGAAGTTATTGTACTTGGCCCCACAAATCTTAGAAACATGGTGTCTAACCAGATCCTTACTCTGGATGGCATTACCCTGACCTCTAGTAATACTGTGAGAAATCTTGGAGTCATTTTTGATCAGGATATGTCATTCAAAGCGCATATTAAACAATATGTAGGACTGCTTTTTTGCATTTACGCAATATCTCTAAAATCAGAAAGGTCTTGTCTCAGAGTGATGCTGAAAAACTAATTCATGCATTTATTTCTTCTAGGCTGGACTATTGTAATTCATTATTATCAGGTTGTCCTAAAAGTTCCCTAAAAAGCCTTCAGTTAATTCAAATGCTGCAGCTAGAGTACTGACGGGGACTAGGGAGAGAGCATATCTCACCCATATTGGCCTCTCTTCATTGGCTTCCTGTTAATTCTAGAATAGAATTTAAAATTCTTCTTCTTACTTATAAGGTTTTGAATAATCAGGTCCCATCTTATCTTAGGGACCCGTAGTACCATATCACCCCAATAGAGCGCTTCGCTCTCAGACTGCAGGCTTACTTGTAGTTCCTAGGGTTTGTAAGAGTACAATGGGAGACAGAGCCTTCAGCTTTCAGGCTCCTCTCCTGTGGAACCAGCTCCCAATTCAGATCAGGGAGACAGACACCCTCTCTACTTTTAAGATTAGGCTTAAAACTTTCCTTTTTGCTAAAGCTTATAGTTAGGGCTGGATCAGGTGACCCTGAACCATCCCTTAGTTATGCTGCTATAGACGTCGACTGCTGGGGGTTCCCATGATGCACTGTTTCTTTCTGTTTTTGCTCTATGCACCACTCTGCATTTAATCATTAGTGATCGATCTCTGCTCCCCTCCACAGCATGTCTTTTTCCTGGTTCTCTCCCTCAGCCCCAACCAGTCCCAGCAGAAGACTGCCCCTCCCTGAGCCTGGTTCTGCTGGAGGTTTCTTCCTTCTGTTAAAAGGAAGTTTTTCCTTCCCACTGTAGCCAAGTGCTTGCTCACAGGGGGTCGTTTTGACCGTTGGGTTTTACATAATTATTGTATGGCCTTGCCTTACAATATAAAGTGCCTTGGGGCAACTGTTTGTTGTGATTTGGCGCTATAAAAAAAATTGATTGATTGATTATAGTGAAAACATCTTTTTTACATCTTGATGTTAGCGGTCTAAAAGTTATCGGAACTAAATTTAGCGGAAGTTAATTGGTCCGCTGATGGTTTTCAAAGGTAGCTGAAAAGCAAATCGGCTAACAAAAATGTTAGCTTCGCTAATTCGCGGTTAGCGGATTAGTGGACCTGTGCCCACCACTGACACTACTTCATGCTACCAGTACAAACAACACACCGTATGAAAGTGGAGGTTTTACAGATGACAAGAGTGTACGGTGCATCCAGAAAGTATTCACAGTGCTGCATTTTTTCCACATTTTTTAATGTTGCAGCCTTATTCAAAAATGGATGAAATTACTTTTTCTCTCAACATTTTACGCACAGTACACCAGAATGACAATGAAATTTATTATTTTAGATTTTTGCAAATTTATTAAAAAAAAATCCCTAAGAAATCACATATACATAATTATCACAGCCTTTGCTATGAAGATCAAATTGAGCTCAGGTGCATCCTGTTTCCACTGATCATCCTTGAGATGTTTCTACAGTTTAATTGGAGTCCACCTGGGGTAAATTCAGTTGATTGGACATGATTTGAAAAGGCACACATCTGTCTACATATGAAGTCCCACAGTTGTCAGTGCATGTCAGAGCACAAACCAAGCATGAAGTCAAAGGAATTGACTGTGGACCTCCGAGACAAGATTGTCTCGAGGCACAAATGTGGCTTCCATCATCAGCCGTGCTAATCCATCAGGACTCTTCCTAAAGCCGGTCACCCGTCTAAACTGTGCGATCGAGCTGTCAGAGCTCCAGCATTCCTCTGTGGAGAGAGGAGAACCTTCCAGAAGGACATCATCTCGCAGCAATCTGTCAGTCAAACCTGTATGGTAGAGTTGCCAGACATAAGGCCACCCTTGTTAAAGGCACATGCAGCCCACCTGGATTGTCCAAAGGCACCCGAAGGACTCTCAGACCATGGGAAACAAAATTCTCTGGTTTGATGAGACAAAGATTGAACTCTTTGGCCTGAAGTTGTGGAGGAACCAGCACCATCCCTACAGTGAAGCATGTTGGTGGCAGCATCATGCTGTGGGGATGTTTTTCATTAACAGTAACTGGGGAGACTAGACAGGATTGAGGGAAAGAGGAATGCAGCAATGTACAGAGACATCCTGGATGAAAACCTGCTCCAGAGCGCTCTTGACCTCGCCTGGGCAACGTTTCTCTTTCAGCAGGACAATGACTCTACGCACACAGCCAAGGTATCAAAGGAGTGGCTTCAGGACAATTCTGTGATTAGACCGACTAGACCTGAATCTGATATGAACATCTCTGGAGAGATCTGAAATGGCTGTGCACCGACGCTCGCCCATCTAACCTGATGGAACTTGAGGTGCTGCAAGGAGGAATGGGCAAAACTCAAAGGTAGGTGGTGCCAAACTTTGTGGCATTCATGTAAGTGATACTTCTTGTTTACAGACATTGATGTCACACGTGTGCACATTGATGTTACCAACAATGCATGTAAATTGATATCATGAAAGAGAGAAGGTATGGTGACTTAGAGTTCAGGAAGCGATTCGGTGGTCTCTCAATGCATTCAAAACCTAAGCCGCACCGCAAAAGCAGGTATTTCTCTACGTTAACCCACAACAAAGCCAACCATGCTAGTCCAACAACCACGTGACCAGATTCATGATGTCACAGGAAGTATCACTGTTCAAGAAGGCTTAAGGTTGTAATTGCTGCCAAAGGTGCATCAACAACACAGGATTGAGCGAACTGTGTGAATACTTATGTTATGTTTTTTTTTTTTTTTTATAGCAAAAAAAACCCTTTTTTCCACACTGTCATTATGGGTTGTTGTGAGAATTTTAGGGGGAAAAAAATTATTCCATTTCAGAATGAAGCTGTAACATAAAATGTGGAAGAAGTGAAGCACTGTGAATACTTTCCAGATACACTGTATAACACCTGTAATGACATGGTGGAGATAACGCAAATCAAAATGTCAAACGGTCAAAAAACGTGTTGTATTTTTGCTGCTAATAAGATTTATTCTAATTCAAGTGATTAAGAAATGTTTAATTCTCATATGTGGTCAGGTTGTGCAAATGGTACCATATTGAAATTGCTTTGAAATTTTTTTCAATGGTCCAGAGTTGTTCCAGACACTGTCATTTCCCAGAAGCTATTTTATAGTCCCCGGGACAATGTTGTGTCTTCAATTTTAAGCCCTCCTTGTTGGTTAATTAATCCATCAGCCAAGCAGGTTTTTGTGCCACTTAGGGGTACAAAACAACACTTATAGTCCAGTCTCTGTATACCATGGCCTACACAGAAATGTATTATGGCCATCCCAGTGCGGGAACTGTAGCCAGGTTGGGCTCCAAATTTAAAAATGCTCCAATCGTATTGAAAAGTATACCACATTATTTGTCTCACCATAAAGACATTTTTGCTGTAAAAACAGCAAAAATGGTGACAAAGGTCAGTTTCAGTTTATACACTTGTCAAAAGCTAAAGTTGTTCCAGTTTTGGTTTAAAAAAAAAAAAAAACGATGCCGATTATTAGATGGTGTTTTAAATATTCTTCTATAAATACTAAAAAAAATCTTTGTTGACCCCTACATGGCTGCAGCTACCACCCTGGGATGGCCATCATACATTTCTATATAGGCCATGGTATACTGAAGCTGGATTGTGTGTGTGTTTTAGACTGTTACATGGTACGGATTAGGTCAAAATTGTATGTCTTGCTCATGAACTGAATACCCCAAGTGAAAGTGTCAGAACTCTTCTAAAGATATTCTTTCTTGATTCAGGAATGGACAACTTTGGAGGAATGAACAACATGGATCGTTTTGGTTCCTCTGGGATGGGGAGAATGAATGGTATGGACACATTTGACACTTCAAATTGAACCATTTGTCATGTTTTCTGGGTTTTTCAAATTTTGTGTGTGTGTGTGGTCAGACATGGATCGTGGAATTGGTGGTGGCATTGACAGGGACATTGGTCGAAATGAAATGGGCATGTCTCGCAATAACTTTGGAGATTCCTTTGAAAGAGGAATTGGTTGGTATCCTTGGGATTTCATATAAAGTGTCTGCTCAGTCCCGTAAATCCTGCAGTCCAAATGTAATCTGAATTGCAACTCAAACTGTTGGACCCTCTTTGCCATTGTTTTACATTTATGTTTACTTTCAGGAAACTCCATGGGTATGGATCGCATGAGTTCTTCAATGGACCGCATGGGAGGTGGGATGGATCGCATGTCAGGGATGACCGCTCATCTGACCTGGACAGGCTAGGTTCTGGGTTTGATCGGATGGGCTCTGGGGATGGACCGGCTTGGGCCCAGTATGGACAGGCTTGGATCTGCCTTGGACCGTATGAGCTCCAGTATGGACCGCCTTGGTCCAAGTGGCTTTGACCGCATGGGCTCATCAGGTTTGGATCGTATTGGCGGTGGCATGGACTTTGGCTCCCCCGATGGGTATGGATCGCATTGGTAACACTGGGCTTGACAGGATGTCCGGTGGGTTTGACCGCATGAATTCAGGTGGAGGGCTTGACCGTTCACCTCTGGAAACCTCGATCGTATGGGCTCCAGCATGGATCGGATGGGATCTGGTGGTGTTGGTGGTCAGTTTGATCGTTCCACTGACTTGGATCGTGGTGGCTTTGGCAATTCTTTTGGCGGTGGAGGCTCTGGAACCGGAGGAGGCAATACCAGGAAGGGTTGCCAGATCTTTGTCAGAAAATGTAAGTATTCTACAAATGGTGTATTTATGTAACCATTTAACTTAAATCTGCTAATTAGATTAAAAAAAATAATTTTTGTCTTTTAGTTGCCATTTGATTTCACTTGGAAGATGCTGAAGGATACCTTCAATACATGTGGTAAGAACAGCCATTATGGTACTCTGTTTTGGGTTTACTTCAGGCCGTCCAAAACATTATGTCTGAAAACATTTACACAAAACACAAAGAAGATAACCAATACATTTGTCATAATCACTAAATGCAAATTAACAGATGAGGTTTTAAAAATAGGAATTAACTGTTTAATCTTTACATAAAGGTGTAGACTGAAGACAGAGCTTGTCTTGCCTACACATCTCATAATTAAACACTTAATGCATTCTTTAACTCCTTTCTGGCTGCAAAGAACCCCTGAGAATTCTTGAAAATGTAAAGGTCATACATATTAGTGCTGTCAGGTGATTGCATTTAATTAATTTGAGTCGCATGTAATGGCATGTGTAATTCTTTTGAAAATACCCCTCAAATTGCAAAACACATACACTGGCTGTCATAAACACAAAGACAATGAAGAAAATAAACCCCACAATTTAATATATAAAATAAACTGCAGTCTATGAACTTTCTTAAAAAAATAAAAGCCATCATGAATATACTGAGAATGGATAATTGCTGCACTACAAAAATGTATTTTGAATTTTTTAATCACCTCAACTAAGGTGGTGTGTGTGTGTTTGAGATGCAGCAATTTTCACTTTACATATCAGGTTTTTGTGATTTTTGCAATACAGCTGTAACCCTTGGCTATGGAGAAAATGTGTGTGATGATGTAGGGCTTTTAAGAATGTGAGGTAAAACTAGGGGATATGAGGGTGTGTGTTTATATATGTCACAGAAGTGTTGAGGTGTCTGTCATAAATTCTGCTTAAATCAGGAGAATGTCTGTGAAAACACTCAAAGGATTGTAGGACATTGGAGATTTTGAACATATATAAAAGATGGCGAAAACGTGTGTACATATATACACATTTCGCAGTGACAACCACCACTCAGAGATCTTGGAATATTTGAAACCTCAATAGGGTGAATTGATTGTTAGCTGTGGAGTGTGTTGCTCTCCGTAGCTGGTTAATGGCTACGAGCCTCGACCTTAGTGCCCGGTGACGTGGCACACGGTAATAGCTGAATGAATGATCCTGTACTTTTCCCATCACCAAAAAGCCTGCGAAACGTGTGCAAAAAGGAACGAAACAAAACCGAAACTAACGAAAGAAAAACGAAGTGAATGTGGACGTTGATGCTTAAACAAAATCAAAACGAAACATTCACGATGATGTGACTGACAGCGGGTATGAGACAGAGCGCAGCCACCCCTGTGCTCATGTCTGCAGCACCTGTAGGTGCGGGATCTAGTTGTCTTGACAACAGGTGAGAGATGTTTGTCCTCACAACGACAACGTGTGTGCACACAGGCCAGCCACAAACAGTTGGGATGTGTGTAAATAGTTACAATAGTTTAGGGCTGCAGCTATCGATTATTTTAGTAATCGAGTATTCTATCGATTATTCTGGCGATTAATCGAGTAATCGGATAAAAAGTACTTTTGCGTTTTTAAACATCGATAGACCAGGGCTCTCCTTAAGCAGTGGCACAATGTCACTGCGCCATAGTGTTGGCATTTTGCTGAAATGGCGATGCGATGTGGCTTTGTTTTTTCTCCAACTTGTAAAATGTACCCATTTTTAAGTTTTGTTTTTTTTGTTTTTTTATTATAAACCCCCCCCCCCCCCCCCCCCCCCCCCCGCCTTTGCAATTCAGCTGGAGATTGAACATGCAGACTCGCAGTCAGGTTTTTTTTTTATTATTATTATTATACAAACAAGTCACCGTGTTTGTGAAGTGTTGTGTGTTGTCCAAAAAAGCAAAAAATTAAAAAGTCAAACAGTGTGAGTCTGAGGGAAACACAGAAGAAAGAGTGCACTTCTGCTGTTTGTCAATGTAGTCGGGGCCAGAGCTGTGACTCGCCCGGTCTGAGAGCCCCTCACACCGTGCAGAGAGCAGCCGGCCACCGTCCCTCCCCACGTAGAGCAGACCGTGTGTTTTTTAAAACGAGACAAACACACTGCTTCGCTTTAAATGCACAGTAAGTCTATTTCAGATGATCGGCGTGGACCATCTATCTCTTAAAAGGCTTTATTTTACTCTGTGTCATGCTGGAAAGCGGTAGCTATCGTTGCTAATTTCATTAGCTGTTATGCTCCAGTCTTCTTCTGTTTTTTTTCTCCTGTGGACGTTGCAGCGCCACACACAGGCCTGGCATATGTACTACAACGTTAAACGAAGCTTCGAGGCACAGAATTTGCCTCGAACATTTTTTGTAATCGAATTATTCGAGTTACTCGACTAATCGTTTCAGCCCTACAATAGTTGATAAAATGTTGTTGTCGCTATTGTTTCTGTGTGACAACGTTGCTTTTCGTCCCACACATGGACGAGTTAGCAGTGATACAAGGATGTTACATGCAACTCGTCAGAGCTTTATTTATTGATCCGGTCAGATATCGTCAGTGTTTGTGCAAGACGTTGGACTTGGGAGGTTGGGTAAAGTTGGATGGCAGTCAAACAGAACGCTGACATTATGGGAAGTATGCAAACAATAAGGAACCATCAACACAGAAAGCAAAACGAAATATGGACAGATTGAGGTTGTCATTGGTATTCGTTCACATTTTTCAACCATTTGAAAATTCTGGTGAAGCGGCAGCTACAGGAACGAAGCTGGACGACGGTTAAACGATGCCTTCGAAAGTCAACGCAAGTCCTAAAGGTGTAACGGTACATGTATTTGTATTGAACTGTTCGGTATGGGACGTTCGGTACAGGGTTGTGCATGCGTGAGTTCATGTTGCATGCATTTACATTCAGTGTTGCCAACTTAGCGACTTTCTTGCTAAATCTGGCAACTTTCCAAACCCTCTTGACAACTTATTTTCTCAAAAGCGACTAGCGACAAATGTAGCTACTTTTCCTGGTGTTATTGGAGACTTTTTTGATGTTTGGCGACTGAAAGTGAAAGTCTCTGTCTCTGAGCAGCAGCGGGTCTCCCCCTCCTCTGCAGTGCTGCCTGCAGCAGCCGTAAAGCACTGAGTGGAGGGATATCTACAATCCTCCTCACTTGGACTCGCTCATCCTACTGACCTTGTTTGCTGCGCTGTGATTAAATAGTCCCCAGACTTTGAGAAGCCCTGGCCTTGAGAAGTTATTTTATTTTAATAAGTGATGGCCAATTTTAATGGCAAAATAAATAAACCAAGAATTAAGTTTGTGATTCTAAATATTTTAAGGTGGTTTTACTCACTTTTTTGCCTCTCCCACAATGTTTTTGTTTTCAAAACATTATTTAAAAAGCTATATTAACAAACATTAAACAAACTGTTAATAGAATGAGATATAAAATAAATTGTACAAAAGTAAAGGGATTCTTTAAACATTAATTCTATTTAAAAAAAAAAAAAAATCCTCAGACTGTGACAGTTTTGGACAAGTTAATTTTTTCTGGCAAAACATGAAGGTTGAATAAAATTGAACAGGGCTTCATTCTAGAACCATTGTGCTGCGCTTTACTTGTGGAAAGGTTTTGTTAAAAGCTGTTTACTAGGAATGTATTTTTTTAATATTTCATACATTTGTCCTTTATTTGAGAACATTTTATTTAACTTATTACATAGGCAGCACTTTGCAATTATTTTATTTTCCTGTTTGTATAATGTTACAATAAATTGTTGGTCTAAACAACAAGCAAATTTAGGATTTGCATTTTGTTCCCATACTGTACTGAAAATGAACCGAACCATGACCTCAGAACCGAGGTATGTACCTAACTGTGATTTTTGCGTATCGTTACACCCCTAGTAAGTCCAGATTTCTTGTTTCGTTTTGGCTTCGGTGTCCTTCGTTAGTGCGGTGTGAGAGGTGAGTTTGGCAGTGTGCTGCAGAAAAACATCCTCTGTTCCAATCTCCTCCTGGACCACGTGTATGTGTGACTGTTGACACATTTGGAGCTTTGTGAAGCTTCACTCTCTACAGCTCTCAGCACCTTATTATAATACTAACCAATAATACATTATATAGTGCTTTACACAGTGCTAAAAGACACTACAGAACAGAGAAATTAATAAAGAACAAACAACTTCAATATAGAAGGATAAAAATTAATAAGATTATAAAATCAAACTTTCGCTGTGCCTTGTGATGGAGTCACTACAATGACCGGTCCAAGATGGCGGCCGTATTTCTTGCGCCTCAGCAATCAATGCGGCGTCTACACTTTATAATGTCTGTGGGGCACAGTGTGTGAGGCAAATATGACTGTCGTGTTTACATGATAACACAGCAAAACTTTTTAAAACCATCCTGTTGGGGTGTGCAGCATTTAGGAACAAGCCTCCTTAGATGCCTTAACATTAGTACTCATGTTTCTGCAGGTATGGTTCAGTATGCTGATATCAAGATGGAGAATGGAAAGTCCAAGGGCTGCGGCGTGGTTCGTTTCGACAACCCTGAAACCGCTGAACGTGCTTGTGTCACAATGAATGGCCTGCGGCTGAATGGAAGAGAGATCGACGTTAGAATAGACAGGAATGCATAAATGATGGTCTCAAACATGTTATCAGACGTGTTAAATCGCTAATGACCCAGTGCTCCCAATGCTCTGTCATCTAAATGACCCATTCTGTTCTTTTGGTTTATTTGAATATGTAACATGAAAAATGTTATTTTAGTTTGTAGTTTGAAACAGTGGATGTGTTTTAGTATTATAACTCTTTTTAGAGACCAAAACTTTTTTTTTCTTCATGTGTCATTGCCTTTCTCCTGTGAGGTGTTTTGATAATTAAATCTCAATATTTGAAAATACTTGGTTTGTGCTTTTTTTTATTTTTTTTATTTTTTATTTTTAACTCTTAAATATTAAAGTTCATTGCACGTTTCCGTGTTATGTACGTGCGAATTGGTTTGGAAGCGTCATGTGACCTGATGACGTATGCGGAAGGTCAGTCGCTTCACCCAAGATGGCAGCTCCCTTATGTTGGTGTTACGAAGTGAGTGTAAGTTGTTTTCTGTTAAATAAAGGTTCTTAATGCTGTTTACTAAGCAAATACATTTTAGGTTTGCCGGTTGATGTTAAATGTTTATTTTCCTCTAAGGAAAACTTGTAGCAGCGTTAGCTACCTTAACTGAAGCGAAACCAGACGGCGTTTTGACGTACTGTGTGTTTAACTTGGGTAAAGATGCGTGTTAATCGCCAAAGTAACAGTAAAGCAAAAAAAAAAAACAAAAAAACATCGCAATCATTAAAATTGAAGTTAATGCAATACATTTGAACTTAGCTAAAATTCATACAATAAGGATAATGGGTAAATCAAAACACAATCAGCTTCAGTCGTTTAATAAAATTCAAAAACTCCGAAGTTGTGTGTGTGTATATATATATATATACATATATATATATATATACACACACACACAACCCCTGGCAAAAATTATGGAATCACCATCCTCGGAGGATGTTAATTCAGTTGTTTAATTTTGTAGAAAAAAAGCGGATCACAGACGTGACACAAAACTAGTCATTTCAAATGGCAACTTTCTGGCTTTAAGAAACTATACGAAATCAAGAAAAAAAGTTGTGGCAGTCAGTAACGGTTACTTTTTTAGACCAAGCAGAGGGAAAAAAATATGGACTCACTCAATTCTGAGGAATAAATTATGGAATCACCCTGTAAATTTTCATCCCCAAAACTAACACCTGCATCAAATCAGATCTGCTCGTTAGTCTGCATCTAAAAAGGAGTGATCACACCTTGGAGAGCTGTTGCACCAAGTGGACTGACATGAATCATGGCTCCAACACGAGAGATGTCAATTGAAACAAAGGAGAGGATTATCAAACTCTTAAAAGAGGGTAAATCATCACACAATGTTGCAAAAGATGTTGGTTGTTCACAGTCAGCTGTGTCTAAACTCTGGCCCAAATACAAACATGGGAAGGTTGTTAAAGGCAAACATACTGGTAGACCAAGGAAGACATCAAAGCGTCAAGACAGAAAACTTAAAGCAATATGTCTCAAAAATCGAAAATGCACAACAAAACAAATGAACGAATGGGAGGAAACTGGAGTCGTCTGTGACCGAACTGTAAGAATCCGCCTAAAGGAAATTTGGATTTACATACAGAAAAGCTAAATGAAAGCCATCATTAACAGAAAAAAAGCAAGGTTACAATGGGCTAAAGAAAAGCAATCGTGGACTGTGGATGACTGGATGAAAGTCATATTCAGTGATGAATCTCGAATCTGCATTGGGCAAGGTGATGATGCTGGAACTTTTGTTTGGTGCCGTTCCAATGAGATTTATAAAGATGACTGCTTGAAGAGAACATGTAAATTTCCACAGTCATTGATGATATGGGGCTGCATGTCAGGTAAAGGCACTCGGGAGATGGCTGTCATTACATCATCAATAAATGCACAAGTTTACGTTGATATTTTGGACACTTTTCTTATCCCATCAGTTGAAAGGATGTTTGGGGATGATATCATTTTTCAAGATGATAATGCATCTTTCCATAGAGCAAAAACTGAAAACATTCCTTGCAAAAAGACACATAGGGTCAATGTCATGGCCTGCAAATAGTCCGGATCTTAATCCAATTGAAAATCTTTGGTGGAAGTTGAAGAAAATGGTCCATGACAAGGCTCCAACCTGCAAAGCTGATCTGGCAACAGCAATCAGAGAAAGTTGGAGCCAGATTGATGGGTACTGTTTGTCACTCATTAAGTCCATGCCTCAGAGACTGCAAGCTGTTATAAAAGCCAGAGGTGGTGCTACAAAATACTAGTGATGTGTTGGAGCATTCTTTTGTTTTTTATGATTTCATAATTTTTTCCTCAGAATTGAGTGATTCCATATTTTTTTCTCTCTGCTTGGTCTAAAAAAGTAACCGTTACTGACTGCCACAATTTTTTTTTTCCTGATTTCTTATAGTGTCTCTTAAAGCCAAAAAGTTGCCATTTGAAATGACTTTAGTTTTGTGTCATGTCTGTGATCTGCTTTTTTTCTACAAATTAAACAACTGAATGAACATCCTCCGAGGCCGGTGATTCCATAATTTTTGCCAGGGGTTGTATAAATTCAGTTTTTGGATTGTTCTTATAAAATCTAATATTTTGAGATACTTTTCCCCCATTTTTGTGTGTGTGTTGGTGGGGGAGCTGTAGGTCATAATTATCAAAATAATTAAAAAAAAATCTTCAAACCTAGACTATACAATTTTTCACTTTCTGAAATAAATGCCAATAAATATAGAACTTTTTCCATGCTATTACAATTTTTTTTGAGATCTACCTGTATAACAGAATTTTTTGGCATATTGGGATACAGACAGGATGCAGAAAATAATTGGACCACTCAATGCCACGTAACACTGGCTTATTATTGCTGTTATGATTTCTTGTCCTGGACAAGAAGGCATTTTTATCCCACCAATGACAGATACAACCCAAATATGGTGTATGAATACAAAAATAGATGTAAATGGTAATTATAAGGTGAATACTTGTTGATTTGACCAAAAAACAACAACTTTGTATATACGGTTGTAGTACTGAATACGAATCGTTTGCAACTATGGGAAGATGAATTACGTTTAAGAGTTAATTTGAGTGCTTCTCTCTTCAGATACATCTAAGAAGCAGCTTGCTGGCTTTCACTTCTTTAAACCGTCTACTTCACAACAGGCCTAGTGTCTACACGCGACATGGGTTACCCAAAAGCCCTTCAGAGGTATCAGTATATGAAAAAGCTTTGTTACTGTTTTATTTGGAAATTCCCCAAAGATAAGGACAGATGTTGCTTATTTATGTTTTTAAACAGACTTAATAGAGACTACAACCATTTTATCATGTCATGGCAGAATTAATTTGAATTCCACTGAATTGCTGCATATGCACAGTGATGTTTATTTTTTCCTGTTTCATATCTACAAGGTGCCTCATTCGCCTCTTCAACAAATCAGGTGTTTGTCAGCAGAGAGGGGCGCTGGCAGAAAAGGATTTCTGGGGGAGTTTCTGGACAGCCTGAAGCAGGAGCTGAGTAAGAATAAAGAAATGAAAGAAAACATCAAGAAGTTCAGAGAAGAGGCCAGAAAACTTGAGGAGTCTGATGCACTGAAACAAGCTAGAAGGAAATATGTTCGTATTTGGTCACAGGCACATCTTTGTAAGAAAAATACTGTCCTGTCTAATGCATATTTTACCACTGCTCACACTTCTGTGTTTTTACCCAGAAAACAATAGAGTCTGAAACAGTGAAGACCTCAGAGGTTCTTAAGAAGAAGTTGGAGAACCTCTCCGAGACAGTTAAAGAGGTAAGCTATAGTGCTTATGCTGCCATCTGATGATTTTGTGCGGCATCTTTGTGGAGCATTCCATTTGTTCACATGCATGTTTTTACAGGGAATTGGGGAGGTTAGTCGTACAGAAATTGGGAAGAAAATCAAGGAAGGAATGGAGGAAGCAGCCAAAACAGCTAAGTGCTCAGCAGAGACGGTCTCCAAGAGTGGAGAGATGCTGGGCAAGACCAGTGCTTTCAGAGCAATATCACAGGTATGGAGTCACTGTTTTTGCTTTGGTACTAATGCATTTCCTTGTTTACCAGAAGTTAAACCAGGCTGATGTTTTTACCTATGATTATTATTATCATCACATATCTCCTTGTGAAATAGGATTTATCAAGATCACTATGTGCAGTAGAACATTTTGCACAGTGAATTCTGTTCTACTGTTAAAGATAAGTTGAAAAATTGGATTCATGGATATTTCTTTAGAGAAATTGTGCATAGTGCATGTTTTGCATTTTGTATCACCAGGTATACAGCTTCATGATGAAGTGGTACAGAGGAGAATTTTCTTTCAACAAAACATCAAGTCTAGGCTTGTATCTCAGATCTACCTTCTGGCAAACT
Organism: Thalassophryne amazonica; assembly: GCF_902500255.1. Taxonomy (NCBI): domain Eukaryota; kingdom Metazoa; phylum Chordata; class Actinopteri; order Batrachoidiformes; family Batrachoididae; genus Thalassophryne; species Thalassophryne amazonica. The sequence goes on along the minus strand of NC_047112.1, from coordinate 39,864,261 downwards.
GTAGCTCAACTCTTTCTTCTTTTTAAGAAAATTATCATCTTGGTTTTTATGTTTTTAATTAATTTACATCAAGTTGTAAAGGATTGCTTTCAGTTTGAGTTTAAGGAAGATAACGTTAGAAATTTAATTATTTTTTGTATTTGAAATGGCATAAACAAAATAAAATGTGTGACACACCAAGTGTTCCAGTATTTTTGGAGGGCACCGTAGGAAGCTATTTGTTGATTAGTACCTTCTATGTATTTGTCTATATTCAGGGTGTGGAGAGTGTCAAGAAAGACATTGGTGATATGGGCCATGTCGGCCCATATCGGCCTCCCTCCAAACTGAGGAAGAGGACTGAGTTCTCCTCGAAAGGAACAGGAGATGACAGCAAGATGTTCGAAGCCAACGAGTGTGTGAGCTTTGTTCACTTTCCCTGATGCAGTGAGGGAAGTGTAGGTTAAGTTATTTTTTAGTTAGAGCTTGATAACAGCATCAATTCATTCTGGGTTAATGTGACTGACTGTCATCCAATGTAATTTCTCATCCTATAATTTGAAAAATTATAATGTGTGTGTGTGTGTGTATATATATATATATATATATATATATATATATTATATATATATATATATATATATATATATATATATATATACACACACACACACACACACACACACACACACACACACACACACACACACACACACACGTGTCTATATATCCTTGCAAGGTTAAAGAGCTGGTCCCCTGTTCCATGACCAGGATGGATGGAACCCACATTGCTCCTCTTGAATCTGAGGTTCAACTGTCTAAGTCTTCTCTCTATAATTGAAACACACAGTGTCCCCTTTTGTAAAGATGGCATCACCACCTCAGTTTTGCAATCCAGAGGTACTGTTCCCAACTTCCATACAATACTGTATCAGTGTGTCAACCATGACAGCCCAACAACATCCAGAGACTAACTCAGGATGAATCTCGTCCACCCGTGGTGACTTGCTACCAAGGAGTTTTTTGACTACCTCTGTGAGTTCCACTCGGGTAATGGCACCAGATCCACCCGAGTCTTCCATCCCTGCCTCCTCCATGGAGGGCATGTCAGTAGGGTTGAGGACATCCTCAAATTGTTCTTTCCACCTCCTGACAATATCTTCAGTCCAGTTGAGCAGCTCTTCTCCCCTACTGAACACAGCCTGGGCTAAGAACTGCCTGCCTTTCCTGAGGTGCCTGACAGTTTACCAGAACTGCTTTGAGGCTGATCAAAAGTCATTTTTCATGGGCTCTCCAAACTCCTCCCATGGAGTTTTTGCCTAAACCACCACTGAGGTTGCAGTCCTTTTGGACTGCTAGTACCTGTTAGGTGATTCTGGAGACCTTTGTGCTTACCAAACACAAAAGGCCTCTTTCTTTAGCCTAACAGCTATTCTTACCACTGGAGTCCACCAGTGAACTTGGGTTGCCATCATGGGCTCATAGCATGGGAATGCGTATAGATTCTGGCCACCATAGGTAGAAAATGAAGTACCTTCAAATATGTAATGTAACATACTATTTTAAAGGGTACTGTCTGGAGTATTAACCTGTTTCAGAGCTTAATACCTGCTCAGTGTGGAGAGGCATGTCCGTATTTCTGGTCCAATACAAGATACACAAAAACATGGACCACTCTGCTTCTATGTCTCTGACCTCCTACTGGATCTGGGAGAGGTTTCCTTGGAGGTGTGAGTTGAAGGCCGTCCAGCATTCCAGGCTCTTCCACCAAACATTCCCAGAAAACCCCGCACCACACGTTTAGGTCTTCCAGGTTGGCTCGGTGGCTTTCCCCGCCAGCTGAGCCTACTGATCACCAGGTGGTGATCAGTTGACTGCTCCCCCCCGCCTCTCTTCACTCAAGTTTCCAAGACACACGGTCACAGGTCTGATGACACGATTACAAAATCGATCATTGACCTTTGACCGAGGGTGTTCTGGTACCATGTGTACTTATGATCACCCTTGTGCTCGAACAAGGTATTTGTTATGGACAATCCTTGACCAGCACAGAAGTCCAAAAAAAAAAAAGCACCACTTGAATTCAGATCAGGGGGGTCATTCCTCTCAATCACTCCTCTCCAGGTTTCTCCATTGTTGCCCACATATTCATTGAAGTCCCCCAGTAGAACTAAGTGGGAATCGTTCCAGGATCCCACTCAGAGTCTCCAGGAAGACTGGATACTCTGAATTGGTGTTGGTGCATATGCACAAAACAGTCAGATTCCTCTCTGCAACATGACATCGCATAGAGGCAGGCAGCCCTCTTGTTCAGTGAGGAAAACTCCAAAGTAACGCCACTCAGCCGGGGACTTGTGAGTATCCCTGCACCCGTCCGGCACCACTCACCCTGGACAACTCCGGAGAAAGAGTGTCTGAGAGCCCCTCTCCATACTCCTGGAGAGGGGCTCGCTTCAGGAGTATGGTTCCACAGCTCGTGCTATGTGTGGAGGTGCGCCATAACTGAGTGTCAGTCCATGTGGACATTTGATCCTGTCCACTGCCAGGACAGACCCTCTACCAACTCCCTGCAGGTGGTGAGCCTTCATGGAATATATTACTATAAAATATAAATTTTGGCAAAAGACAAGTTCAAGGAATTTGATTTTCACTTAGTTTGGACCCAGTGTGGCATACACAGACGTCGATACCAATTTTTTTTTTCACAAGGAGAGCCAGAGGTTAATCATTGGGTGAAATTCAAGGTCACTGGGGTCAAATGTCAGGTTGCATAGACATTACAGCCTTTAAGCCCACAGGTACTTTAACTTAGTTTATCAAGTCTGCATGCCATCTTATTACATTTGACCAGATGTGGAAACTGCGCTGTGTGTTCTTCAGAGAGACTGTGGGTGTGGTCCTCCACAAGGACTCAAAATGGTACCAGCAGTGGAAAGACTTCAAGGACAACAATGTGGTGTTCAACCGTAAGGAGTGACTGTCCTATTTGTCCTTTTGTATCATTGTGCTTTGATATTTTGGTCATAGTCATACTCAGTGGTGGGCACACTTCCGATAACAGATAATTATCGAAAGTATAATGTTTTCATTATCGGATTATCTTTTTAGATAACTTTAAAAACCCATTATCGGACCAATCATCTTCCAATTAATTTTTGTCCGGTAACTTTTAGACCAATAAACAAAGCTGAACAGCGACAAGCATTTTTAAAATTTAAAATCAGTTCAGCACCAACCTGTTAAAAGTTTGTAACCAAATGGACAGTTATACCCTCTGCTAACAGAAGAGAGCTGCTTCTACGAAAAGCGTCTCTATCCTCTGTAGACAAAGGCGAAATGGCCCAAAAAAAAAAAAAAAAAAAATTTCCTTTAACACCATACCGATATGCTAGCAATATCTCCTAAGTCATCCAGAGGCATACATTTTTAACTTATGTTTCAAATTTTAACCAAACTAATTTTGGACAAGTTATTTAAAATTACTGTCATGTCTGAAGTTTTATAAAGTGAAAATATCAGATATATGTTTTAGAGTTTTAAAGTAATGTGCTAATTTTTAAGGTTTTGTGAGCACATGCTGTTGCTGTGCCCAGCAGTGCATTATGGGTAGGATGATGTAATCTCAGTATGATCACGACAGGACAATTGCATTTCAGACACTCTGTTCAGGCTCCACGGACAACAGCATTAAACTCTAGTGCCTAAAACTCTCGTGAATATATTCTCTGAGTTTATAGACGTTGTTATTGTATTTGCGTTTGTTAAATTCCACGCATTTTAAATGTAGCAGACAGGGATTATCTGGAATTTTGTTTTCAAGGCCTCTACTGCCATCTTCTGGCCAGTAGTGTTCATGGGAGTATTCGCCCTAAGTACTAAGCGCCTGGGCACCAAATCAACATTTTGGCTTTGCAAATGGCTTTTTTTTTTTTTTTTTCTTTTTTTTTTTACAAATGAAGTTTAAAAACAAAACAACAGCAAAAAAAAAAATAAAAAAAAATGCTTGTAGCTCTTCAGCAGCAGGATACCCTCACGACGGCCACCAGAATAATATCAAACAGGTTTGATTTTCATTGGACCATACGATCAGCGATCAGGAGGTGGTCCGAGATGCTAAACGCAGCTTGTACTCCATGTACACTACACGATGCAGGACGCGCGATTAACCTGAAACTCGTTCCAAAAAATTCCTGCATGAAAAATCATCTCGCACAGTGTAAAGCACGTTTTACAGCATCATAAAACGCGCGCACATTCTCTCTACATGCAAAACATTTTGTAATGACACTTCCAGGGCTCCGTAAAAAATGCCTGTTTTACAAATAAAAAATGGAATATTTTACAAAAGCACATTTATCTGTAAACCACCAACACACGACAGACGTCACATTAACGTGATGGTTTACATAATGAATGACTGAACCAATCAGTGTTTAGCAGAGGCCACTTTACCCAGAATCCTTTGCGATCTGTCTGTGTCTGTTACAAAACTCAGAATTAGTGCATTATTCAACTTAAAAGATGTATGCTATATTTTAACTTTGTACAAATGAGCAGAATTGACATTAATGGAGTTATTCTGACCGCCTGTTCAGGGAGTGTGTAGTAACTACGTTTGCTTCCATGTTACCAGCATTTAGCGTGAAGACTGCTTCGATTTGCGTTTTGTTTGGTGCCAGAAGTTGGTCGATGCCATGCAACACAGATGGGACCAGTCTTCTAATGCAGAGGACCAGTTTCTAAGCAGAGTCGCAGCTTCTTTGTAGAGCAGTTTGAGAAGAAGCCCGGAGGAAGGAGGAAGGAGTGGAGCTGAGGTTAACTGAGAGCTAACGGGGCTACACGCTAGTTAGCCAAGTCAAGTGTCCAAAGTTAATACCGGCTGGGAAAAAGTGACTGAAGCGCACTAACAGCCATAAAAACCCCGGCAGAGACAGGACTGAGCAGGATGCCAAACCTGTGAGGAAATACAAGAGGAATTGTCTTGAAGTAAGGTTGGAGTTATTAACAAGATGCCGTCCAAATTGAACTACGGAGACTTGAAAGAGTCACTTGACTCTCTGGCTGAGGATGTGTCTGCTGTCAAAACGCAGCAGACACAGCTCTTGGAACTTTTGGAGGAGGTTAAACAGCTGCGCCTCCAGAATGAGGAGAAAAACCGGCGCATCACAGAGCTGGAGCAGCGAGTGGAGGAACTGGAGCAACATTCTCGTATGAACGATGTGGTCATCTCAGGAATCCAAATTAAGCCGCGCTCGTACGCGCGTGCGGTTGTTGGTGGTGGTGAGGAGCCCAGTGAGCAGGAGACGCTCTCTGTGGAGCAACAGGTGGCATCCTACCTACAGAGTAGAGGGATAGAGTTGGACCTGGAGCACATTGAGGCGTGTCACACTCTGAGACAAACCGGAGAGAGGCCAACCGTCATCGTAAGATTTGCCAACAGAAGAAACAAAAGGGCACTCTTGAAGCAAAGATTCAAACTAAAAGGAACAAATGTATTCATGAATGATCACTTAACCAAAAAGAATGCCGATATAGCCAAGAAAGCAAGAAACCTAAAGAAACAGCAAAGAATTCAGCAAACGTGGGTAACAAATTGTAGGATTCTCATCAAACTGAATGGTACACCAGAAGAAGCAAAAGTTATGGTGGTGAGAAATATAGAAGAGCTTGACAAATATAACTGAAAGATAAAGGTAACAATGTGAGACTCTATACACCACCATGAACATTACAACAAACATATTCACACCAAAGAACAACAAAGATACAGATTTGTTACAGAGAATCTTACAATTTAAACAAAAGGAACTGGAAACATTTAAATATACTGAGCACAACACACAAGATCAGGAAAATGAAACTGACCCCGGTCAACAACCTTCTTGTTTCAATAAATATGAACTGTGATTACTATACATAAGACCAGTATACAAATGTTACGACTTCGGACGACAAATTGTCAATCATACATTTCAACAGCCGAAGTTTGTACACTAATTTTAACTCTATAAAGGAATATTTGCAACAGTTTATATCACCATTTAGTATTATTGCCATATCAGAATCCTGGTTACAAAAGGAAAAAGGTATTGATTTTGATTTAGAAGATTATGAGTTGCATTATGTAAACAGGAAATACAAAACAGGAGGTGGTGTTGCATTATATATTCATAAAACAATTCAGTTTACGGTTGTAGAAAGTATGTCAGTAACAATAGATGGAGTAATGGAATGTCTGACAGTCGAAATAGACAACAAAAAGAGGAAAAATATTATTGTAAGTTGTGTATATCGGTCACCTGGTTCAAGTATTGACATTTTTAATGAACAAATGGAAAAAATGTTCTCGGAAATAAGTACTAAAAATATATTTGTCTGTGGGGATTTTAATATAGATCTTTTGAATCCTGAAAAACTGAAATCAATAGATGCTTTTTCTGACACAATGTATAGTATGTCCCTTATCCAGCAATTACAAAACCAAGTAGAATAACATCTCACAGTGCCACAATAATCGATAATATCTTTACAAATATTATTGAAAATCAAGTTACAAGTGGCCTGTTCATATGTGATATCACTGATCACTTACCTGTTTTTATTGTTTATGACTGTGACCTTAAAAAAACTAATCATGACAGAGAAGTAGTCCATAAACGAATAAGAACAGAAGAAACAATAAATGCCTTCAACAGCAGTTTAAGTATACAAGACTGGAGTACAGTCTACAGTGAGTCAGATGTAGATGGTGCATATAGCAATTTTATAGATATTTTCTGCACGTTGTATAAAAAAATTGTCCCCTTAAAGAATACTATAAAAATAAAAGATACAATAAATGTCCTTGGCTAACTAAAGGAATATTAAAAGCCTGCAAAAAAAAAACAGCCTTTATAAAAAATTTATTAATTCAAAAACAAAAGAAGCTGAAATAAGATATAAAGTATATAAAACAAATTAACAGAAGTCATCCGAATAAGTAAAAAGTTGTACTATGATGAAATTCTACAAAAAAATAAAAACAACATCAAAGAAACTTGGAACATTTTGAACAACCTAATTAAACCAGGATCTTCCAATACAAGATATCCAGATTATTTTATTGATAAAAATGTTCATGATTACAACATGAATAATATAGTGAATGGTTTTAATAAATTTTTTGTACATGTTGGCCCTGATTTGGCAGCTGAAATCCCAAATCCAGGAATTCAGCAGTCTAATGAAACTATAAAAAGAAACATAAATTCAATTTTTCTTTCAGCAACAAATGAACAGGAAATAAAAGACATTGTTAATAAATGCAGAAACAAACTGTCTACAGACTGTCACGATATAGACATGGTATTAGTCAAAAAAGTCATCAACAACATTTCAAAACCTCTGACCTATATCTGTAATTTGTCATTCCAAACTGGATGTGTTCCGGAAAAAATGAAAATTGCAAAAGTTATACCACTGTACAAAAATGACAACAAACATATTTTTACCAATTATAGACCAATTTCTTTACTCCCACAGTTTTCAAAAATCCTAGAAAAATTGTTTGACTCTCGTTTGGAAAAATTCATAGAAAAATATCAGTTAATAAACGAAGGTCAATATGGTTTTAGAAAGAAAAGAACCACTTCAATGGCTGTTATTGAGGCAATAGAAGAAATTACTAATGCATTGGACAGAAAAAGATATGCTGTTGGAATATTCATTGATCTTAAAAAAGCATTTGATACAATTAACCATTCAATTTTAATCAACAAATTAGAGAATTATGGTATCAGAGGAGTTGCAGGAAATTGGATAAAAAGTTATCTTACAGATAGGGTCCAATACGTGGAAATGGGAAATTACAAATCTGAATGTCTTGGCATTGCTTGTGGTGTCCCCCAGGGGGCAGTGTTGGGTCCCAAATTGTTTAATATGTATATTAATGACATTTTTAATGCATCTAGATCATTGAAACTAATATTATTCGCTGATGATACAAATATATTCTACAGTAGTGATAATTACAATGAACTTATAAATACTGTAAATGACGAACTAAGTAAAATAAAAAATGGATGGACAGTAACAAATTATCATTAAATTTAAATAAAACAAAAGCAATGATATTTGGTAATTATAAGGTTAAATCTAAATTACAAATATGTATAGACAGTGTCCAAATTGAAAACTCAGCTGAAAACAAATTTTTAGGAGTAATAATAGACAGTAAATTAACATGGAAAGCCCACATCAGACACATAAAAATGAAAATTTCAAAAAGCCTCTCTATTATGAATAAGGTAAAGCAATTTCTTGATCATAATGCACTCCGTACATTATACTGTTCTTTAGTTCTCCCATACTTAACATATTGTGTGAAGTGTGGGGTAACAACTATCAATGTTCAACACAACCACTATTTATACTACAAAAACGAGCAATAAGGATCATACATAAAGTTGGATTTTTAGAACATAGCAATAATCTTTTTATGCAATCAAAATTGCTTAAATTTCATGATCTTGTAAAATATTCTACATTACAGATTTTATTTAAGGTATTTAACAAATCACTGCCAAGTAACATTCTAAAGTTCTTCTCAGTTAAAGAGTGTGTTCATAATCTTAGAGGTTTTGCCAAATTCACATTATTAAAAGTTAGAACCACTCGGAAAATTTTTTGTGTGTCTGTCTGTGGAGCAAAGTTATGGAATGGTTTGGACGTCAGACTCAAGCAATGCCAAAGCATTCATGAATTCAAGTCACATTATAAACAGAGGGTCTGGGATCGGTATAGAATGATTGAGACTTAACAATAAAAGCCATTTTACATTCATGGCTCATGACTCTGTATCACAATTGTTGGTTTGTGCATTATATGTTTCTTTCTTTCATATGTTTGGTTCTTCATCATAATTGGTATTGTTGTCTCTTATCATTGTTGGTATGTTTTTATATGTTTGCTTTCTTACCGTAATTGGTATTGTTGTTTTCTTACCATTGTTGGTATGAGCATCATATGTTTGTTTTCTTTGCCATAACTGGTATCGTTGATTTCTTACCGTTGTTGGTATGTGCTTGTCGCTTGTTTATTATACTGGTATTGTTTTCTTGCTGCTGTTGGTATCTATTGTGGGAATTTACAAGTATTTAAATGTATTATTTTCTTAATTTTCTATCTAATTGACGGGAAGCAGCTATGCACTTTATGTTAAATTTGAATAAAGGGGTGGGATTAAATAAGTTTTCTTCCTCCCACTCCTTTTTGAGCAGATTCAATGTTCTGAGTTAATAGTAAATTCAGTTTTTTTGTTTTTTATGTTATTGTTAAATTGTTATCTGTTTTTTTTTTTTTCTGTTTTCTGTATTTCTTATCCTCTGCTCAAATAAAATAGATGATGATGATGATTCTATCGGTATTAATGTTATTTATAAATCAAAACCATAAGTCAGCATGACTTTATTTTTCAAGACCTCCGCCTGACCGGAGCGTTGTGATTGATAGAGAGTTGGCTTTATGGCTACTCTCAGAGTGCCTCTGTGCTGGGAGCTCTGTAGTAAACAAGCGTTTCCAGCAAGGGCAGAATGTTCAAAGATAAAAGTGTGGTCTCATTGTTTGGGTCTGTTGTTACTTTTAATATTACTAGAAAGCTGTTGTGGGCATTAAAACTTAAATTTGTTTATTAGTAGTTGTAAAGGTACCAGAGACAATATTGGAATTTATCTCTCAGTTATCTGTAACTTCCGATACATTTTGGGTGGTTTATTGTTTTATCTTTATCGAAGATAACTTTTCAGTTATCTGATTATCTGTTATCGAAGTTAATTTTTTGGTTATCTGTGCCCACCACTGGTCATACTTGAGAAGCATTTTAAACATTTTTCATACATGTATAATCTTTGTTTAAAATAAGCTCACTGTATATCACAGATATTTAAAGGTTTAGTTCACAAAAGTACAAATATACACTGTCACATCTTCTTGGCGATATCTATCCAGACAGTTAGTTTCATGTCTTGTAACACTGCAAATAGCCTGCACAGGGATTATTGTTACTTTGGGCCAATGAAAACATTTGAAAGCAACCTCCCTTAATTATCCATTGGAATCGGGACTGCTCTGGAACTACAGTTGAGGAAAATAATTTGAACACCCTCGGTTTGCAAGTTCTCCCACTTAGAAATCATGGAGGGGTCTGACATTTTCATCTTAGGTGCCTGTCCACTGTGAGAGACATATCTAAAAAAAAATCGGAAATCACAATGATGTTTTTTTTAAATTTATTTGTATGTTACTGCTTGCAAATAAGTATTTGAACACCTATGAAAATCAATGTTAATATTTGGTCCAGTAGCCTTTGTTTGCAATTACAGAGGTCAAATGTTTCCTGTAGTTTTTCACCAGGTTTGTCACACACTGCAGCAGGGATTTTGGTCACTTCTCCAAATCTTTCAGGTTTGGAGTTTCAGCTCCCTCCAAAGATTTTCTCTTGAGTTCAGGTCTGACGACTGGCCAGGCCACTCCAGGACCTTGAAATGCTTCGTAAGGAGCCCCTCCTTAGTTGCCCTGGCTGTGTGTTTGGGGTCATTGTCATGCTGGAAGACACGCCATGAACCCATCTTCAACGCTCTTACTGAGGAAGGAGGTTGTTTGCCAAAATCTCACCAATACATGACCCCATCCATCCTCCCTTCGATACAGTGTAGTCATCCTGTCCCCTTTGCAGAAGAGCACCCCAAAGTATGATGTTTTCCACCCCCATGCTTCACGGTTGGGATGGTTTCTTGGGGGTCTTCTCATCCGCTAAACATGGTAAGTGGAGCGTTGATTCCAAAAAGCTCTATTCTGGTCTCATCTGACCACATGACCTTCTCCCATGCCTCCTCTGGATCATCCAGATGGTCACTGGTGAGCTTCAAACAGCCTGGACATGTGCTGGCTTGAGCAGGGGGACCTTGCTGCCCTGCAGGATTTTAAACCATGACAGCATCATGTGTTACTAATGTAATCTTTGTGACTGTGGTCCCAGCTCTCTTCAGGTCATTGACCAGGTCCTCCTGTGTAGTTCTGAGCTTTTTCAGAATCATCCTTACCCCACAAAGTGAGATCTTGCATGGAATCCCAGCCCATGGGAGACTGACTGTCATCTTGTGTTTCTTCCACTTTCTAATAAATAATAATAACAGTTGTCTTCTACCAAGCTGCTTGCCTGTTGTCCTGTAGTCCATCCCAGCCTTGTGCAGGTCTACAGTTTTGTCCCTGGTGTCCTTAGACAGCTCTTGGTCTTGGCTATGGTGGACAGGTTGGAGTGTGATTGATTGAGTGTGTGAACAGGTGTCTTTTACAGAGGTAACAAGTTCAAACAGGTGTAATTAATACAGGTAAAGAGTACAGAATAAGAGGGCTTCTTAAAGAAAAATTAACAGTTCTGTGAGAGCCAGAATTCTTGCTGGTCGGTAGGGGATCAAATACTTATTTGCAGCAGTAACATCCAAATAAATTATTAAAAAAAAAATCATGCATTGTGAGTTCCAGATTTTTTTTTTTTTTTTTAAGATTATGTTCTCACAGTGGACATGCACCTAAGATGAAAATTTCAGACCCCTCCATGATTTGCAAGGAGAACTTGCAAAATCGCAGGGTGTTCAAATGCTTATTTTCCTCATTGTACATGTTGCTCCTGGATTGATAATACTTTGCCAGTATTTAAATTTGAGTGTTCCCCAATAACAACGACTAAAAATTGCCACCTAGTCTGGTGATGTGGAGTTGGGAGAAGTCTGTAATATGAGGGTGTTAAATTCTGATTGATGATTGTAATGATGCACATAGTTTTTTTTTTTTTTTTTTTTGGAAACAGTGCCAACAACTGTTATTATTGCAAGGACAATGTAAAAGGCTACACAGCTGTATGGAGTACCATTTTGTAGCGTCAGCATGTTGCACATGGGTTAGGAAATGGTCCCAATTCATCATTTTTATCAGCAGTGACTTTATTTTGTTTAATTCTCATCACAAAGTGGAGGCCTCTTACATTTGTAACTCAGCAGCATACAAATTATGAAAAATAGTGTCACTGATTAACCTTTAAAGCACAGTTTGTGGGCCATCTGTAGTACTGTTGTGTGTGTAAATGTTTATTTATGAGGAAGTGCATCAGAAATGTGCAACTATTCATCCATCACCCCTTAGCAAAGCACTACAGCTTTTTGCTGTGTCTTTTTGTTCTTCACGTTGTCTGAATAACAGGCCCTGTGAGGATTGATATTTGTGTCATGAAACATCTCAGTAGGATGAGATGATCCAAGACAATTACCCCCCCCCCCGCCCCCTTGTTTTTTACCCAAGTTTGTTTTTTACCCAAGTTATGGATCGAGCTGGCACATCCTAATCTGGCTCTATTATTGTTGTCTTCATCGCAGGTTCTTTGAGATGAAGATGAAGTACGATGAGAGTGACAATGCCTTCGTTAGAGCTTCTCGTGCCATCACTGACAAGATGACCGACCTCATTGGTGAGACACCTCAACAATCTGTGTTGCTCTCCATAAGAGCGTTGATACAAGTGTTAACCGAAAGACAAAATTTAATGTGCGTGCTTTAAGGTTTCCAAAGCAGAAATGTATCTGCTGTTTGTTTGACTGTTGTAAGAATGCGGAAAAGGTTTTCAGACAAACATTATGATTCTTGTGGAAGGAACCAAGTTCAAAGAATTAACAAGTTTCACAATTATTCAAATCTTGATGTTGGTAATTTTATTGTTGTTAAAAAGTTTTTGGTTTCTTTGCTTGTGTGTATTACTTCTCGTGAAAGTTCATGTCAGTAGCACCTTTTAAAATACTTGTATGTATGTACCAGTAGTGTTCAGAATAATAGTAGTGCTATGTGACTAAAAAGATTAATCCAAGTTTGAGTATATTCTTATTGTTACATGGGAACAAGGTACCAGTAGATTCAGTAGATTCTCACAAATCCAACAAGACCAAGCATTCATGAAATGCACACTCTTAAGGCTATGAATTGGGCTATTACAACCCCTGGCAAAAATTATGGAATCACCGGCCTCGGAGGATGTTCATTCAGTTGTTAATTTTGTAGAAAAAAAGCAGATCACAGAACATGACACAAAACTAAAGTCATTTCAAACGGCAACTTTCTGGCTTTAAAGAAACACTATAAGAAATCAGGAAAAAAAAAAATGTGGCAGTCAGTAACGGTTACTTTTTAGACCAAGCAGAGGGAAAAAATATGGACTCACCTCAATTCTGAGGAAAAAATTATGGAAATCACCGTGTAAATTTCATTCCCAAAAACTAACACTGCATCAAATCAGATCTGCTCGTTAGTCCTGCATCTAAAAAGGAGTGATCACACCTTGGAGAGCTGTTGCACCAAGTGGACTGACATGAATCATGGCTCCAACACGAGAGATGTCAATTGAAACAAAGGAGAGGATTATCAAACTCTTTAAAGAGGGTAAATCATCACGTAATGTTGCAAAAAATGTTGGTTGTTCACAGTCAGCTGTGTCTAAACTCTGGACCAAATACAAACAACATGGGAAGGTTGTTAAAGGCAAACATACTGGTAGACCAAGGAAGACATCAAAGCGTCAAGACAGAAAACGGAATCAATATGTCTCAAAAATCGAAAATGCACAACAAAACAAATGAACGAATGGGAGGAAACTGGAGTCAACGTCTGTGACCGAACTGTAAGAAACCGCCTAAAGCAAATGGGATATACTACAGAAAAGCTAAACGAAAGCCATCATTAACACCTAAACAGAGAAAAAACAAGGTTACAATGGCTAAGGAAAAGCAATCGTGGACTGTGGATGACTGGATGAAAGTCATATTCAGTGATGATCTCGAATCTGCATGGGCAAGGTGATGATGCTGGAACTTTTGTTTGGTGCCGTTCCAATGAGATTTATAAGATGACTGCCTGAAGAGAACATATAAATTTCCACAGTCATTGAAGAAATGGGGCTGCATGTCAGGTAAAAGGCACTGGGAGAGGGCTGTCATTACATCATCAATAAATGCACAAGTTTACGTTGATATTTTGGACACTTATCCCATCAATTGAAAGGATGTTTGGGGATGATGAAATCATTTTTCAAGATGATAATGCATCTTTCCATAGAGCAAAAACTGTGAAAACATTCCTTGCAAAAAAACACATAGGGTCAATGTCAGGGCCTGCAAATAGTCCGGATCTTAATCCAATTGAAATCTTTGGCTGGCAGTTGAAGAAAATGGTCCATGACAAGGCTCCAACCTGCAAAGCTGATCTGGCAACAGCAATCAGAGAAAGTTGGAGCCAGATTGATGAAGAGTACTGTTTGTCACTCATTACGTCCATAGCCTCAGAGACTGCAAGCTGTTATAAAAGCCAGAGGTGGTGCAACAAAATACTAGTGATGTGGTTGGAGCGTTCTTTTGTTTTTCATGATTCATAATTTTTTCCTCAGAATTCCATATTTTTTTCCCTCTGCTTGGTCTAAAAAGTTACTGACTGCCACAGTTTTTTTTTCCTGATTTCTTATAGTGTTTCTTAAAGCCAGAAAGTTGCCATTTGAAATGACTTTAGTTTTGTGTCATGTCTGTGATCTGTGATCAAAATTAAACAAATGAATGAACATCCTCCGAGGTCGGTGATTCCATAATTTTTGCCAGGGGTTGTAGTAAAAAAAAAGTAGAAAAGGGGTGTTCACAATAATAGTAGTGTGGCATTCAGTCAGTGAGTTTGTCAGTTTTGTAGAACAAACAGGTGTGAATCAGGTGTCCCCCATTTAAGGATGAAGCCGCACCTGTTGAACATGCTTTTCTGTTTGAAAACCTGAGGAAAATGGGACGTTCAAGACATTGTTCAGAAGAACAGCGTAGTTTGATTAAAAGTTGATTGGAGAGTGGAAACCTTATACGCAGGTACAAAAAATTATAGGCTGTTCATTATGGAGTTAAAATTGTCTCCTTAATATTTGTAAATGCACGCAGGGTGATCTACAAATAATCATTGATTTGCAATGTGTTCAGATATCCACAAATGCAAATTTCATATTTGTAACTTGTAAATTGGTCTTTGCAAATAATGTTGTATTTGCAATATAAAACTTAATTTGTAAAAAAAAAAAAATTACATTTGTAAAACTGGAAATTGTATTTGTGAATTGAGTTTCAGCATTTGGTGGATCACCAATTACACGCATTCATCGCTTTCCTCTGCGACGTCATTTTGAGACATTCTTTTCGCGAACACAGATCCACAAACAAAATGCCCGACTGATTCACAAATACCACACGCACACTGGATATCCACTAGAGGCAGTGTGGTCCCATTCATTGCACACAGCGCTACTATTATTCTGAACACTACTATATATGTGTGTGTGTGTGTGTGTGTGTGTGTGTGTGTGTGGTGTGTGTGTGTGTGTGTGTGTGTGTGTGTGTGTGTGTGTGTGTGTGTGTGTGTGTGGTGCATCTGGAAAGTATTCACAGCATTCACATTCCCACATTTATGTTACAGCTTTTCTTCAAAATGGCATGAATTTATTTTTTCCCTCAAAATTCCACTTGCAACACCCCATAATGACATGAAAAAAGTTTTTTGTATTTGTACACTACCAGTCAAATGTTTGGACACACTTTCCCGTTTAACTATTTAATTAAACTAACATTTAACTTTTTGAAAAAACAAAAACAAAAGTGTTGTATCTATATTTTTGTGTGAGTCAGTAATAAGGGAAATTCATGAATTGTGTTATTCCAACAGTTCTAGCTTAAAAATCTATTGAGAGTTAAAATCTAAATTGCAAGTGAGACCTGGCCAAGATCACAGCTACATTGTGGATTATAATGGCCAAGTGGCTTCTGCATGCATGCATGCATGCATGAGTGACTATGGCTTTGAATCATGCAGAAACTGGATAAGTTGACATTTGCTGTTTGGAATGCTTGTGTATTTTGGGTCAAGGATGAATGCTGCGAAAGCGGAAAAATTGATAGGACAAATATGTTTGGAGAAATTAGCCATTTTAGCTAACCAGTAAATAATGGATGTTGTGCTGCAATGTACCATGGGAGTTTGGGGTTTTAAATGTTGTTATTGTGGTTCATGTTAAACAGTGTTGTTAATGTTATTGATATATTGTCTTTTTGTAGTTCAATTGGTTTAGTCAGTTTAGTTAAGTGTCATGTTGCAAATACTATGACTGAAAAGTGTAGTACGTTTGATGTCTTATAGACAAATCAAATAGAAAGACAAAAAAACCTCTCTGTGTGTGCGTGTAACTTCGATCATGAAGAAATTGTGGAGAGCTGACATTTTGCGTTTGGTATGCTTTTGTATTTTGGGTCAAGGATGAACACCGCCAAAACGGAACATTGATAGGACTAATATTTTGGAGAAGCTATGAATATTAGCTAACAACACTGAACAGTGGACGTTGCTAACTACCAGAGGTGGGAGGAAGTCACCATTAAGTCACTGTCAAGTCATGAATAAGCAAGTCCCAAGTCCAATGACCACCAATTGCTTCCAAGTGGACTTGAGTCTTGACGTGGGACTTGCAGATTAATGACTTGAGAATGACTTGACAGTGACTTTGTCCCACCTCTGCTAAGTACATCTGGACTCACACCACCATTCCATCAGAGAGTGATAAATCATCTTCATATTATAAGTGTGAGTGCATGCGTGATTTTATTTAGTAAGTTCATTGTAAGTGTATAATATAATTATAAATATGTTTAAAAATACGTGGATCATACAGAAATTGAAAACTTATTTCCATTGTGGTCCATTTAAAAATCAAATGACACAAACAGAAGTAAAAATAAAATAATAAGTAAGTAATAATAGCCAGTCCCTTCGGCTTCGCCTTGTTTTGCCACTTGGGGTCGCCACAGCAGATCCGAGGTGGATCTGCATGTTGCTTTGGCACAACTTTTACACTGGATGCCCTTCCTGATGCAACTCCACATTTCATGGAGAAAATGTGGCTGGGGTGGGGTTTGAACTGGGAACCTTCCACACCAAAACCAACCACACTAACCGCTTTTCCACAACAATAATGATAATAGTGTGTATATGATAACAAGAACCTAAACAATTCATAAATACATTAAGACAGTAAATAAACATTAAAAAATACATAATTAACAGGAAATAAAAGGGTTGACTTCCTCTTCTAAAAATTGTTGATGTATAAGGTTCTAAAAACATTCTGGACTCACACGCCATTCCAACTGATTATGCAAGCTATGCTTAATTTATTACCACCATTGAAAAATGTCACAATTGAGCTGGGACTTCGGCGAGGGTGGTTGCATCTCCTCCTCTCTCCTCTCTGTGTTTCTCTGTCTCTGCTCCAACCTTCAAAGTCCCTGCTTCACCAGACTGAATTCTTCAAACTATATTGGAATAACCATAGTATTGATCATCTGGTCTCTGAATGTTATTGACACCATTTTTTCAACAACATAATCAGGGCTGGGGGACCCTACATGCCCAAAAGAACCTACCCTGCGGGTTATGTTCTCGATGCCTGGGAGAAGTGGCGTGTCGTGTGATTGCTCCACTCTCTGTGGAGGATGTCGAAGATTTATTTTTATTTGGTTTTTGTAGTAGGAGGGCTGGTGCTTATTGGTTTATGTGCTGCCTGACCTACCGGAGAACTGGCGAGACTGCTGCTACCAGAACCACGACCCCTCACCTGTTTGTCATGATTAATGAGGTGGGCAAAGTGGTACAATCTCAGACTGCGTTAACCCGTGAACTCGGACGCAAGTTGCAAAACATCTTGGAGCAACTGTCTGCCTTGCAAAGGAAGATATCGGAGACCAGGGAATACTCACGAATTGGATTTGGTCAGACAGAGGAGCCGTAAATGGAATTTCTGTGTTTCTCTGCTTAACCCTAAGCATGGCAGGCTTATCACCCACCGAAGGTCAAAGCGCCCCATTTGATTTCCTCCAGAAGAATCTCTACGGCCTTGGTGAACCATTCAGCTCCCCCTCTTATCTTTCTGTCTCCCCTACAGATGTTGTCAAGGCAACTCCAGACATTATGCACACACAGACAGTAACTGAAATAACTCATCTGCATGATGCACAACCTTCCCTAACAAGACTTCCAACCCCCCCGGCCTCCGCTCTGCCGCTCCCCCAAGCTTGCAGCTGTGCAGGAGACTGCTGCAGCCCCCTCACACTGATATTGCCTCAATTTGGATGATGGACTGTCTTAAAGTTTAGCATACATAAACAGTCAAATGTGTATGTGTGGTGTTTTAATTGTGATGTGTGCCATTATTACATTCAACTAGTAATAATGCTAGTATAACTATAATAGTATAACTAGTAATAATACTAGTTCAACTAGTGTGTATATATATATATATATATATATATATATATACGAGGGCTGTCAATAAAGTAACGGTCCTTTTTATTTTTTTCTAAAACTATATGGATTTCATTCATATGGTTTTACGTCAGACATGCTTGAACCCTCGTGCGCATGCGTGAGTTTTTCCACGCCTGTCGGTGACGTCATTCGCCTGTGAGCACTCCTTGTGGGAGGAGTCGTCCAGCCCCTCGTCGGAATTCCTTTGTCTGAGAAGTTGCTGAGAGACTGGCGCTTTGTTTGATCAAAATTTTTTCTAAACCTGTGAGACACATCGAAGTGGACACGGTTCGAAAAATTAAGCTGGTTTTCAGTGAAAATTTTAACGGCTGATGAGAGATTTTGAGGTGATACAGTCGCTTTAAGGACTTTTCACGGTGCGAGACGCCGCGGCAGCGCTCTCAGGCGGCGTCATCAGCCTGTTCAAGCTGAAAACCTCCACATTTCAGGCTCTATTGATCCAGGACGTCGTGGAGAACAAGAAGTTTCAGAAGAAGTCGTTCAGCATTTTATCCGGATATTCCACTGTTAAAGGAGATTTTTTTAATGAAAGACGTGCGGACGGGTCCGCGCGTCGGGACGCAGCCGCCGCGACGCTCCGCGACATGTCCTGCCTGTTAAACAATTTCTCATATACTCACTCCACTGAAAGCCATCAAAGCCGCTGGATTTACAAATGGTTATCAACACGGAGGTGTTTTTCCGTGCCGCCGCACCGCGCCGGCTGCGTCCCCGACGCGCGGATCCGTCCGCACGTCTTTCATTAAAAAACCTCCTTTAACAGTGGGAAATCCGGAGAAAATGCTGAAACCGACTTCTTCTGAAACTTCTCTGTCTCTCACGACGTCCTGGATCAATAGAGCCTGAAATTGTGGAGGTTTCAGCTTGAACAGGCCTGATGACGCCGCCTGAGAGCGCTGCACGACGTCTCGCTCGTGGAATTTCCTTAAGCGACAGAATCACCGTCAAAATCTCTCATCAGCCGTTAAAATTTTCACTGAAAACCAGCTTAATTTTTCGAACCGTGTCCACTTCGATGTGTCTCACAGGTTAGAAAAAATCTTGATCAAACAAGCGCCAGTCTCTCAGCAACTTCTCAGACAAAGGAGATTCCGACGAGGGGCTGGACGACTCCTCCCACAAGGAGTGCTCAAAGGCGAATGACGTCACCGACAGGCATGGAAAAACTCACGCATGGCGCAGAGGGTTCAGCATGTCTGACGTAAAAACATATGAATGGAAATCCATGTAGTTTTGAAAACAAATAAAAGACCGTTACTTTATTGACAGCCCTCGTATATATAAGATTATTAAAAAACAAAGGAAAATAAACCAGATATGCTAATTAAAACATTCAAAACAAAACTTTAGTTTTTGACCATGCATTCTTAAATGCGGCCTTGTCCGGAGTTTATCCACAAGGCGGGAGCACCATATCTAATTTTTTTTTTTTTTTTTTGCTAAGTTCAAGACTGATATTAAAAACCCGCAAGAGGATCATTTATCAATTTTTGAAAAAAGAAATACAACAGTAAGGTAGTGTACATGTCCCATATACTTTGATATGTGTAAACAATTGGCGACAATATGAGCTGTGAATATGATTATTTTCTGAGTTCCCTTTGTGTATTTCTACCCTATGTGTGCGTTTAGGCGGATTGTTTTCTAAGACTGAGATGTCAGAGGTATTAACAGAGATCTTGAAGGCGGATCCATCTTTTGACAAAGACGCTTTCCTTAAACAGTGTGAGCAAGACATCATCCCAAATATACTCGAGGTTGTTGGACTGCAGAAAAACCTATGAGTAATGGTTAGTCAAACAGTCTGTTATTTTAGATAAAGTTTAATAAAAATGTAGATCTTGGTTGCTTCAGTCCTCACCGGTAAAGTTTATCTTAAGTCCTGCTTTGTCTGCAGGCCATGATCAGAGGGGAGTTGGACATATTAAAGGACTGGTGCTATGAAGCAGTATGTATATCCAATCGGTCTTTAAAGCACAAATTTATTCCCAATACTAATATGTAAGAAGAATGTTTGTTTTTTTGAACAACCTCGTAGTTTTGTGTTTGATAATGGTATACACACATTGCATTCAGCTTTTTAGCTTCTCAGTGTTAATGTTGTTCTTTGCTTTCTCTTTATTGTGCCTGCAGACATACAGCCAGTTGGCACACCCAATTAAGCAAGCCAAAGCAATGGGATGTCAATTCCACTCCAGAATCCTGGATATTGACAATATTGATGTAAGATACTTCATCAGTAATTTAGCTTTCAGTAATCTGCTACACTTTGAAGTTTTGTTCATTGATGTTACTAAATTACACTGTTGATTTTTTCCCCATTTTATTGTAATTGTACTTTATGTATTTCCTTCATGTACAAACAACATGGAAAATCAAAGCAAGAAGAATCCAGTTAGCTTCCTTTATAATAAAGTACAGTTGCTTTGACTGCATATAGCTTGTTGGTCATTTCTGGTGGTCAACAGGGTTAAAGTTGCAAACGTCATAAAACAATGTTCTGTATGTAACTGCAGCAGGCAAATGGTGAGATCCTGTACACTGGCATGCTGTCTGGAAGTCATGTTTCTTGATTCAGCGATGTTTGTGTCCCTCATGTCCAGCGGGCAATGGGGAAGATAATGGAACGGGTCCAGTTCTGATTATCACCTTCCAGTTCAGCGGTCATGGGGTCCGGAATTCCAAAGGGAGTTGGTGGAGGGAGACCCAGTGAGGGAGAGACACACACACACACTTTGTTTTTGCACCCTAACACATAAATATAATTGGTGTAATCAATTAGTTATAAAATGATTGTCAAACCCTGATGAAAATTAACCTTATTTCAGTACAATACAGAAAAACTAAAAAAGAAACTGTTTTGATATAAACACAGATAGTACAAACTGAGTAGTTTCAACAAATGAAAATGTGAGCAAACATTGTTGATATTAATTTTTATTTATGAAACAGTTTGCAGTCTGCATTTTCAAAAGTCTGAGGCAGATGTTCTTTCATAAGTCGCATGTGTCTCTTACGTTGTCAGAATCTTTGCTGACAAGAAACCTGTGACAACACAAACACCACCGAAAACATACATCCAGGATTTTCTCCATCTTGGACTTGCTTTCCTTCTGAAATTGACTTGTCTGTTGCTTCCAGCTGTTCCTGGAATTGGTCTTCTTGCTGCTTCAGTTCTTTCTTGCACTCGGCCATCTGTGCTTCCAGCTGTTTCTGGAACTGAGCTTCTTGCTGGTTCACTTTTTTCTTGCACTCGTCCTTGTGAGCTTCCAGCTTCCTCTGGTACTCTGCCTCCTTGAGCTGCAGGTTCTTGTCCAGCTCTACCCGCATAGCTGCCCGCTCTATCTCCAGGCTGGTCTGTAGAGCTTCCATGTCCTTCTTCAGACGTTCTCGCTCCAGTTTGACCTTGACCAACCTGTCCATAAGAGGCTGCCAGAGTTCTGCAGTGGTCACTGTTGCTTGGTTGACCTTCATTGTCGCTTCCACAGCTTGTTTGGGCAGAGTTCCTTTCTTGGTGTCCTGCTTTTGTTTGTCTCCTTTCATCATCTTCTTGACTTTTGTTTGCACTTCAAAGGTCTCTGTTGAAAATAAGAATGAAGATGAGATGTTTCATTAGAATCTGACCTGTCTGCAGCACTGACATGAACCTGGATCTGATCTGATCACCAGGTACGACTCAGCTTTTAATCAGATCCCAGACCACATATGTCGGTGGCCCAGATTCATTCAAAATAAAGATTTTTCACCCTGTTGACACTCAGAAAAAGATCAGATCTTAATGTTCTAATAAAACACATCAAGCAGAAATGTGAAATTTGATTCAAAAGAAAAACACTGTTTGACAGTAAAAGATCTACATCTCATTCATACAAGAAGGGGGGGGGGGGGGGGGGGGGCGTGTACTTACTGCCCTGGATGGGGAGTCCTCCTCGGCTGGTGATATTTACAGCCATTGGTCCTTTCCTTCCTTCCACAATTGTCAAATTGGACCTTCTGTTCTTCTTTAACAATGCAGATTTGTCCGTCAGCATTCTTGCTGATGGCGTGTAGTGGAAAAAAACATCCTCCGCCTTGTCTCTCCGTGTGAATGAAGCCATAACCGTCCTTCTCACTGAACCACTTGATCTTGCCCACAACTTTTGTTTTAATCATTTTTGGACCTCTTGAAGCTGCAGCTGTTTGTTTGGACTGAGTCTTCATGGTCTCATCACCTGTGTGTCTTTGGCTCCATGCTCATTGTTGCTCTTCTGGTAAACGTTCAGGCTTTCTGACTGTCTCCTTCTACTCCTGTTGCTGATCTCAGGTAACTGTTCCTTACATGCAGCTTCCCTTTGTGAGAACTAAGATGCTTTGTGATGTCATCACAGGTTCAAATAGTGACTTTATTCCTTTGTACCTTTGACATCACAAAGCATCTCCAACTGTGTCAGCATCTTTTGATCTTTCACAAATGCAAATTCATCTATTAATTAATTTATTCATTTTGTGAATAAAAGCAATTTATTTTCAGTTCTCTTGAAATTTATATGAAAATAAACTTATTTTTCATCAGGTTTTTACAGTAATTTTATTATTGAGAGAATGTTGTTCATTATAAAGGTTATTATTTTATTTTAGTTTTTTTTAAGTGGGGTTATGTAAGGTTGAAAAAAAAAAGATCACATTTGCCTTGGCTTTGTTGTTGAAATTGGAATATTTTGACTTTTTTAAGTCAGTTATCCTGTTGACACTTAAGGAAAATTACATTAAATACAACAGTATAGTAAAGTAATTCCTCTTGGCTTCTCTGTTTTTCATTTGGGTTCAGAACATCAAATTTGAGAGAGATCTGCATGTTGATTTGACACCAGTTTTACACCAGATGTCATATTTGACACAACTCCACATGACCTGGAGGTGGTCTTGAACTGTGAACCTTTTGCTCCAGAAACAAACTTTTGGCCACTTTGCTGCACTACAATATATTGAATGTGTGAAAAATTAAAAAAACAAACAAAACACACACACACTTTTTCCACGCTAACACCATAAAATATTATTGAAGGTGTAATCAATCATTTATAAAATAGTGACTTTATTCCTTTGTACCTTTGATGACATCACAAAGCATCTCCAACTGTATCAGCATCTTTTGGTCTTTCACAAATGCAAATTCATCTATTAATTTGATTTATTTATTTTGTGAATAAAAACAATTTATTTTCAGTTTTACTGAAACAGTCTACTGAGCATATTTGCTTTCATTCATCCTTCCATTTTCTATAACCACTTACTTCAATTAAGGGGTGAGACAGCCAAACAAACACATTCACACTCACCTACAATCAATTTAAAGTTTCCAATTCACCAAATCTGCATATCTTTGGAAGTGCACAGCAAGCTGGAATACCCGGAGGAACCTGTGTGAACATGTGTTTGTCTTTTCTTGTGCATGCTGAAAGTGGCTGATTGAATTTTATTTCGAGCTTACGGTCACTAACACCACAAAATTCCTCATTTACATATTGCTGTCATGTTACCACTTGCTGTCACTTAATATTTGTCTGTCTGCCTCATGGTTTTGGATTTAAATGAAACCTTTGAAACACATTGCACTATTAAAGCAATTTTTATGTTGTAGCACTTGAATGCTGTGAAGTTTGTTGCTGCAGATGGTTTAATAGTGACATTAGAGTTTGACGAACATGACATAGAAAGGATGAGATCAGTGAGGAAACTGAATCTAATACAACTAATGTGTATTTTAGACAGATTTGCGAAGAATAAATGCATCAATTTGTTTTATTTTCCCAGAAAAAAGTGCTGAGGATGATGTACGTTTGGGCTCTGTGCCGTGACCAGGAGGAACTCAACCCCTACGCTGCCTGGAGACTACTTGACTTCTCTGCATCGAGCACCGAACAGATCCTCTAAGACTTTTTGATCACCATAAAGTACACTCAGCCATGGTGAGAACTTCTACATGTGACCAGCCATGGTTTAGATGGGAAAAATGGAAGGAGAATGGAAGTGGAGAAAAAGGACAGACAAGTAAGATGTAGGTTCACTATTAAAGGAATAACATGGATTTGTGCTGTTAAATTCTCTTGTTTACTGTCTTTTTTTTTTTTTTTGCATTCAAGGCTTTGTGTGTCGTCGCCATTGATCTTGTTTGTTTCTTTGACACTAGTCTGACAAACATGGACAGAGATAGTCCTGAAAATTCCTCTGGCTCACACTAGGGGATGGCAGACTGCTAACAGTCATCTCACCGCAGTGCTTTGGAGAAAGCCTGCACACATTATTAGTGTTTACGTATTATGAATGTCCATTAGAATAATAATATTAACTGAGCTCCAGTCCAATAAGAGGTCAGCTTCAGTTTCTTCTCTAAAACGTTCTCTCCATGTGTTCCTCTTTATCTCTGGGAATCTCTTGGTGGTTGGTGTTATAGCACCTCAGTACTCTTCTCAGTCCTTATTTTATGACAGTTGTCCAATGTCATTGTTAAATTGTGAATTTCATATTTAACATAACCACGACTCCAATTTTTCATGTCAGCAAAAGTTCTTGAAAATCTCCAAATTATTTCCTTATGCTGTAAATGGTTAATTTGAGATCTTGATAATAAGATACCTTCTAGGGCAGTTGCTAATTATTATTTTAGATTAAACCTTCAACTGGGATTTCAGTGTGTGACATACTAAATCACTCAGGGGATATGGAAACTCTGAGGGATTTGTTACGGTTAAATTTCCAGAGCAGAGATGGAGCCCTAATTTACTTGGAGTGGAATTCAGCTTGTTGTTGAACTTGAATGTGAGTATGATCATGTTCATGGCTTTGATCTCCATAGTTTGTCATCCTCTTTCACCCAGACCAGGTGTCCAGTCATTTCTATCTTACATAGGTTAAAAGCAGAATTAAACTTTATCTAGGTGTAGCCACCTCTTTGTTTTGTCAGTGTTACCACAGTGTGCCAACATGCAGTACTGTTCAGTAATTTACTACACCTACGTAGGGGAAAAGTTGTGGTCAACTTTGCATACATTGTGGAAGGACATGAATGTCATGGTATTGCTGAGCTTATGATTTCTTTGAACTATTCTTTTTCTGTAACAGAATGGTTGCACAACATACATATTAAAGAAAAAAAAATCTAAATGGAATGCTGTATTGCAGGAATGTCTGTTGGAGCCACTTGTAAACAATATAAATATGTACATATGTATTGAAAATATAGCCACTTTGCCAATTTATGAAAGAAGATGTTATGTGTCGACGCGGGTTGAGGAGCGGACCTGCGTCTGACTGAACCCAGCGCTAAAATAACCAGAAAGCGGTTCCAATAACAAACAATGTATTTCCTCCCCCTTTTGTGGCAATACTCGGTGTACAAACATAAAACGCGTCTGTCTGGCGGAGTGAAGGACGGCGCGCTCTCCAGCGCCAATAGGGATCGAAGCCCGGCGCCTCTGGACCCCGTTCAACCGCCAAACACCCCCCAGGTGGACACGACAAACCGACTCTGTGAAGGATAGAAAAGGTGAGGTAAGTCAGCAGCTACAACTAATATCATTCAAAGGCACACACTATCAGCAACACATTCAGGTCTGAATTTAAGCTTTATGTAAATGAGCAGCTTCTCACAACAGGTGGAGGATCATCTGTCTGCACGCCACGGCCGTGAGAAGCAAGCTGCACAACTCTCATCAATATTCACATATACTGCGTAACAAAATACCAAATTACTGTTAACAATTATTCAGACAATCAAATCACCTCTGATGTGTGCTGACAGCATGTGTCCCTCACCCGTCCTCCTTCACAGGCACGATGTGTCAAACCCAGGAGTGGTCCTCAGCGTCTCACAAAACGAACATCACAAGGTCGAGTTCCCGGCAATTCTGCTTGAATCACACATGGCTTAAATGCAGAACGCCATCTCATTATCTGCTTCAGCTGAAAGTCTTTAAGGTTGCACATGAGCATCATCCACAGGTGCTGCATATCACGTTGATGAGGGTGAAGGACTCTTCTGCCAGCACCTTCTCCACAGACAATAAATCAGTTTGCATACCACCTGGAGAGCAAAGAAAAGAAAAGAACACCGAAATGTCCAGCCAAACCCCCCCCAACACACAACAGAAATGCAGAGTGAAGCCTTCAGCTGAAACAAAATTGGTTCAGATGTTCAGGAATACCCCAGGAATCACCAAGACACAGGACTGCATAAACTGGAAGATACTGGCACACCAGGGTCCCTGTCTAATTCCAAGTGAGTTTTGCATTGCCATGGACTGAGATGCTTCTGTCCAACAAAGAACATCCTGTTCCAAAATCAACTCCTTAAAACTCAACTAACTAGTTTACAACATGGACAAAGAAAAACATTTTGGGTAAACTTTGGCAGATGACACTTATTGAGTTGTTTTGCTATAATCCATCCATTTCTATAACCAGTTTACTCCATTTAAGGGTCACGAGGGGGTTGGAGCCTATCCTCGCAGTCATGGGACTTGAGGCGGGGTACACCCTGGACCGGACTCCCAGCTGGTGCAGGTTTTACAGTCATGACCAGGAGAATGTTTGAAGGAGTGAAGTTGAGGCATTCAATCTCAAGAACGCTGTACTGACCGACCGTTAAGCACAGGGGTGGTACCATCATACGTACTCTGGGGCTGTTTTGCTGCTTGATGAACTGGTGCATTGCACAAAGTGGGTGGAATATTGAAGAAAGAGGACTATCAGAGTCCTTTAGCAAAACCATGAATCTAAATCATCAGTTAGAAACTTGACACATGGGTGTTATAAGAGTACAGTGATTCCAAACACACATCAGACCTGGTTGCAGGCTAACAGTAAGCTTTTGGGAAGTCCTAACCTCAAACCTATTGGAAATATCTGGATTGTGCTTCAACCTGGGGTTGGTGTCAGGAAACCAATAAATTTAATTGAACTTTGCCAGTTATGCTGACAAGTGGTCAAATATCCATCCAGACCTCTTTCTGAAGCTTGACGATGGCCATCACAAGCATCTAGTCAAGGTGAACGATGAGGGATGTTCAAATACTGCATGTATTACAGAAAACCCAAAATTAATTAAATGTAGCAGCCAATTTTTCTTTAGTTGCAGATGTATGTTGTGTATTCTACCCTAGTAAAACAACAATTTAAAGAAATCACTGAAAGCCCATTATTGCCATGCCACTGATGTCCATGATGGGTGTATGCACATTTCTGACCAAAACTGTGTAATGAATATGTTTTCAAAGTACAGTATCAATGCACCCCACAGCCTCGTGGGCTGCAGTCACACCAAACTCATCTACCAGATGGACATGTTACCCAGTGAAGGATGCACCACCAACTTACTGCATTTCATCAATGCAACGTAAAATTCTCCTGTACTAATATTTGTCAGCTGCACATTTAAGATTATCGGGAAATGTGTCGCATCTGGACACTCAGTGTGTGTCTTTGAAAAACCTCAGCAGGCTGCTATGAGCTACATGCCTGCAACACTGATGTCAAGGTTTCCGCTGCAGGTCATTTCAAATTATAGACCCTATTATCATTATGTTGACCTGCAGGCTGAAGTCTGTACTGGTGTCTGTTTGCAACACATGCTGTTGTGATTCTTTGCTGAGACTAGTTTTATTACAAGGTTAGTGAATATACACTCAACAAAAATATAAACGCAACACTTTTGGTTTTGCTCCCATTTTGTATGAGATGAACTCAAAGATCTAAAACTTTTTCCACATACACAATATCACCATTTCCCTCAAATATTGTTCACAAACCAGTCTAAATCTGTGATAGTGAGCACTTCTCCTTTGCTGAGATAATCCATCCCACCTCACAGGTGTGCCATATTAAGATGCTGATTAGACACCATGATTAGTGCACAGGTGTGCCTTAGACAGCCCACAATAAAAGGCCACTCTGAAAGGTGCAGTTTTATCACACAGCACAATGCCACAGATGTTGCAAGATTTGAGGGAGCATGCAGTTGGCATGCTGACAGCAGGAATGTCAACCAGAGCTGTTGCTCGTGTATTGAATGTTCATTTCTCTACCATAAGCCGTCTCCAAAGGCATTTCAGGGAATTTGGCAGTACATCCAACCAGCCTCACAACCGCAGACCACGTGTAACCACACCAGCCCAGGACCTCCACATCCAGCATGTTCACCTCCAAGATCGTCTGAGACCAGCCACTCGGACAGCTGCTGAAACAATCGGTTTGCATAACCAAAGAATTTCTGCACAAACTGTCAGAAACCGTCTCAGGGAAGCTCATCTGCATGCTCGTCGTCCTCATCGGGGTCTCGACCTGACTCCAGTTCATCGTCGTAACCGACTTGAGTGGGCAAATGCTCACATTCGCTGGCGTTTGCCATGTTGGAGAGGTGTTCTCTTCACGGATGAATCCCGGTTCACACTGTTCAGGGCAGATGGCAGACAGCGTGTGTGGCGTCGTGTGGGTGAGCGGTTTTCTGATGTCAGTGTTGTGGATCGGTGGCCCATGGTGGCGGTGGGGTAATGGTATGGGCAGGGGCGTCTGTTATGGACGAAGAACACAGGTGCATTTTATTGATGGCATTTTGAATGCACAGAGATACCGTGACGAGATCCTGAGGCCCATTGTTGTGCCAATCCAAGAACATCACCTCATGTTGCAGCAGGATAATGCACGGCCCCATGTTGCAAGGATCTGTACACAATTCTTGGAAGCTGAAAATGTCCCAGTTCTTGCATGGCCGCATGCTCACCGGACATGTCATCCATTGAGCATGTATGGGATGCTCTGGACCGGCGTATACGACAGCGTGTACCAGTTCCTGCCAATATCCAGCAACTTTGCACAGCCATTGAAGAGGAGTGGACCACATTCCACAGGCCACAGTTGACAACCTGATCAGCTCTATGCGAAGGAGATGTGTTGCACTGCATGAGGCAAATGGTTGTCACACCAGATACTGACTGGTATCTCCCCCCCAATAAAACAAAACTGCACCTTTCAGAGTGGCTTTGTATTTTGGACAGTCTAAGGCACACCTGTGCACTAATCATGGTGTCTAATCAGCATCTTGATATGGCACACCTGTGAGGTGGGATGGATTATCTCAGCAAAGGAGAAGTGCTCACTATCACAGATTTAGACTGGTTTGTGAACAATATTTGAGGGAAATGGTGATATTGTGTATGTGGAAAAAGTTTTAGATCTTTGAGTTCATCTCATACAAAATGGGAGCAAAACCAAAAGTGTTGCGTTTATATTTTTGTTGAGTGTAGATTGCAAAGTTGCCTGACATGGAGTCTTTTTCTTTTGTTGAGCCAACAAAAATTCAGTTTTGCACATTTCCACTTCTCAGTCTACCGGTCAGTCTTCAGTCCTACTATGGTCATGAGGGTTAGGTCATGACCGAAAGAACTAGATCGCGGGTACAAGCGGCCGAAATGGGCTTCCTTAGGAGGGTGGCTGGTGTCTCCCTTAGAGATAAGGTGAGAAGTTCAGTCATCTATGGAGTAGAGCTCGGAGTAGTGGTGGTTCTCGGAGTAGAGCTGCTGCTCCTGCGTGTTGAAAGGAGCAAGCTGAGGTGGTTCGGGCATCTGGCAACGATGTCCCGGGGTGCCTCCCTGGATAGGTGTTCCAGGCACGTCCATCTGGGATGGCACCCCATGGAAGACCCAGGAGTTGGTGGAGAGATTATATCTCCACACTAGCCTGGGAACGCCTCAGGATCCCCCAGTCAGAGGTGGTCAATGTGACCCGGGAAAGGGAAGTCTGGGGTCCGCTGCTAGAGCTGTTGCCCCCGCGACCCGATCCCGGATAAGCTGTTTAAGATGAGTGAGTGAGTGAGTGACATTTCCACTTTTTAAGATGTTCCCACCTCTGATTAAAATGTCTGAATTGTAATCAACAAGATAATTCTGCTTTGTGTGTGTGTGTGTGTGTGTGTTTATTTATCTGTTTATATACTGGCATACTCATTACTTAAAGTGTTTGAACAAACTGCGAATCTGTGCCAAGTTCCCTTGGAGAGTTTGTGTGATCTTTTTGCACAAGATGCTTTTGGGTGAAGGGTGCAAATGACAGGGTGCAATCACACTTGAGTATCTGTGTTTCTGTAGCACAGCGTCAGTCGTCATACAGCTCAGTGCAGGCAAATTAATGTCAAACAGCGTCCAATGTTGCATGGGATCAGACTAGCCTGCAGTCACACAGCAGGACTGATGACACCAGCCTTTGGTTGGGGATCAGTTTAGCTTGATTGGTGATTATAGTTCATGTCGACGTGTCTTCTTAGACTGCGGGCATTTATTATGTCCTTTGATCATATTGTATGAAAAACAGAAAAAAGGGGAAATTTCACACTTTTATAGTTATCTTTAACTCAACTCAACTTTTTTCTTATATAGCGCCAAATCACAACAAACAGTTGCCCCAAGGCGCTCCACATTGCAAGGCAAGGCCATACAATAATTATGAAAAACCCCAACGGTCAAAACGACCCCCTATGAGCAAGCACTTGGCAACAGTGGGAAGGAAAAACTCCCTTTTAACAGGAAGAAACCTCCAGCAGAACCAGGAAATCTTTACAATGAAAGTGTGTTAAGAAATTTGTTCTAGTAGTCTATGATGACTTTTTCACCTTTTTTCAGCATCATTATATGCAAATATTGCCATTTTGTGCTTGTCCCACACCCAGACTTTTGATCTTCAATGATAAAAATGAATGGTAAAAAAACGTTTTTTCTAATGTTTTAAAATATCTCTGAATAAATATCAGTAAAATAATCAAAACATAATTGGGGTATTCAATGTCATACAACTGTTGTGATTTTTTTAAAACAAATGTAGTTGTCCCACACTATTGCCGTAATTTCCACCACAGCACTGTAATGTCCCTTTAAACAGTTTGTATGAAAGATTGTTTGGGTAGTTTCTATGGAGATAAACAGTGACATCAGAGCACATGTATATAGCGCCAAATCACAACAAACAGTTGCCCCAAGGCGCTTTATATTGTAAGGCAATGGTGTGGTGGAAATTACATTTACAAGGCCAATAGTGCCCATAGTTAAAGAATCACCCATGTATGTTTGTAGCAGCTTTTTTTTTCCCCAGAGGCTCTCGGTGATGATAGATCCTCTCAGTTGCTGAGATGTGCTGAGGTTGCGGCTGACCAGTGTCGTGCTCATTGCTCATGAAGTGCCCACACACCCTGCACTGCACTCTCAGCTATTCAGAGCAGCCACACCAGAGGACC
Source organism: Thalassophryne amazonica (assembly GCF_902500255.1). Lineage (NCBI taxonomy): Eukaryota > Metazoa > Chordata > Actinopteri > Batrachoidiformes > Batrachoididae > Thalassophryne > Thalassophryne amazonica. The sequence goes on along the minus strand of NC_047112.1, from coordinate 39,832,611 downwards.
AATAACAACAGACAGAGAGAAAATGTGACACAAGTTTCTACGACTGTCTTAGTCATAATTCTAGATTAATTTAGATTTAATGGCATGCCTCCCTGCAGTATGACAGTTTCGACATGCTGTGGTAGTGTAGTCATGCTTGACTGGTCGTGTACACATATGTATATAAGGTTTGTACACACTTTCCCATTCAGTTGAATGGAAGGAATATTCTTTAAAAATTAGCTGTACTGATAAAATATCAGATTATCTTTTCAGATAACTTTGAAAACCATTATCGGACTTATTATCTTCCGATAAATTTTAGACTGTTAACGTGACAAACAAAGGTAAACAGATGTGTAGTTCTACCCTCTACAAACGTAAGAGAGCTGCTTCTAGAAGAAACCGCTCTATCCTCTGCAGGCAAAGGAGAACTGGCCACTCTGATCGGGACAACAGCATTAAACTCTAGTGCCTAAACTCTCATGAATATAATTTGCAGGCCGCTGGTGCTTTTTTGTGTAACACTGAATGACATAAAATAATGTAAAAAATAGACACAAAACAATATAAAAATTAACTTGGAAACTTTATTACATAGTTTAATTATAGGCGCATGATTACAAGTTATAAAATACCAAATTAGTACTTAATTGAAGCTAATAGAATGAATGTTTTAAATCTTGATCTAAAGGTTTCAATGAACTGTGACTCTTTGAGCTTTCAAATTATTCCAGACATGAATTTTAGTTCAATTCAATGCACATACCAAAGTACATACATAAAACATTTAGTGCATCCAGAAAGTATTCACAGTGCTTCACTTTTCCACATTTTATGTTACAGCATTATTCCAAAATGGATGGGATTCATTTTTTCCCTCAAAATTCTACACACAATACCCTATAATGACAATGTGAAAAAGTTTCTTTTTAGATATTTGCAAATTTATTAAAAATAAAAAAAATCTAAGAAATCACATGTACGTAAGTATTCATACCCTTTGTCATGAAGCTCAAAATTGAGCTCGGGTGCATCTTGTTTCCATTGATAATTCTTGAGATGTTTCTACAGCTTAAATGGAGTCCACCTGGGGTAAATTCAGTTGATTGGACATAATTTAGAAAGACACACACCTGTCTACATATAAGGTCCCACAGTTGACAGTACATGTCAGAGCACAAACCAAGCATGAAGTAAAAAGAATTGTCTTTAGACCTCCGAGACAGGATTGTCTCGAGGCACAAATCTGGGGAAGTGTACAGAAACATTTCTGCTGCTTTGAAGGTCCCAATGAGCAATGCATTTGCCTGTATGGAAATAAAAGCTATTTTAAGGATTTTGAGCTTTAGTGACTATTAGTTTGAACACAACCGTATATATAACAACACAAATTACAAGCAAACTAAGTGTGCCATGTTGTGTGTACTACAAATCTCGATATCACGAGTAATCCTGAGATGTGAGTAGCGAGCAGATTTGTGATTTAAGGACAAATTCACACACAGGTGTATGATGGGGTGGGTATAACGCTGTCCAAAGTGCAATAAAGCTGACAGCTGTGTGTCACATGAACTGTGGGCTGCTGTGTTTTCCTCTCAAAGGTTTTGCCGGGTCATGTTCTAAGGAAGTGGAGCAGAAGTGCCACACAGGTTCTACCGAGTGACCGGTGAGTGCCGGTGTGTCTCAGATCTGGGCGGACAGCTGCACCTGGGAGAACAACCTGAGTGACAACGTGCACAAAATTTAAAAAAAAATGGAAATTACATAACATGAAATATTAATATTACACCTTTAAAGTAAGATTCCAAAAAGGACAATGTGTGAGATGTCTGGATATAAAAAGTTTTAATGACAAAAAAAAAAAAAATCCAGCAGAATGAATCAATGAGCAACACCATTAATATAACTGACTGCAATGTTTGTTTCACTGTCATTTATTTTTCAGGCTACATTATTTCCAGGTGGATAAATCTTTATTTCACAGCAGCACATGCTGAGTGTTTCTTATCTGTCAGGCGTCCTTTAACATTCAGCCCATTTTCTTTGTTCCTCTTCGTGTTTCTGACGCCTCATCAACTATGCTGTCCTTGAGGTCCCTTGGTACCAAGTCTCCTTAAGGACGATTTAGCAGCTTTCTTTTATATGTTCCGCTTTGCACTTATCATATAAAAGGATTTGCTGTTGAAATTGGCACATGATAAGTGGACTGCATCTGTTTCTGCACTTCATTAAACATAAGAATCAAGATGGGGGCGTGCAAAAAAATGGCTGAGAAATGAAGAAAACGTATGCATAAATTATGATTAAAGCAACGTAACGTTCTTATTTGAACTGAAGCTCAGTACGTCTGTGATGTTCCCGATGCACACTGAGTCTTCAGATGAAGGTCACGAAAGTTTTTGTGTGACAGTGTGTGAACTTAAGTGTGTTCACTTGAACCCACACTCACCATGCACTGGGGCACTGTGCTAACATGTCATTTACTTGACATAAAGGAAGGAGCAACCACACAGATTTACACAGGCAGTCAAACAACAGTGTGGGGAAAGGTCAGCCGTGTCCCATGGAGAGATGAATTATGCAGCCTAGTTCTCCATTCTGTGTGTGTGAGGGCTGTTGGATTCTGTTTTTCTCCCTTATGTTGGTAATAGGGAAAATCTTGGACAGCAAAAATGTACATCAGAGGGTGAGACTGAGGTGTGCATTACTCCATCCAGTTTGAGTAGATAACTCAAAAACAACAGCATCATCACATTATACGGTGCATCCAGAAAGTATTCACAGCGCTTCGCGTTCCACATTTTATGATAGAGCCTTATTCCAAAATGGAGTAAATTCTTTTTTTTTTTCGCTCAACATTCTCCTCACAACACCCCATAATGACAACATGAAAAAGGTTTTTTCCCAATTTTTTGCAAATTTATTAAAAAAAGTAAATCTCATGTACATAAGTATTCACACCCTTTGCTCAATGCTTTGTTGATGCACCTTTGGCAGCAAGTACAGCCTCAAGTCTTCTTGAATATGATGCAACCAGATTGGCGCACTTATCTTTGGGCACTTTTGCCCTTTCCTCTTTGTAGCACCTCTCAAGCTCCATCAGGTTGGATGGGGCTCTGGCTGGCCACTCAAGGACATTCACAGAGTTGTTCTGAAGCCACTCCTTTGATATCTTGGCTGTGTACTTAGGGTCATTGTCCTGCTGAAAGATGAACCATCACCCCAGTCTGAGGTCAAGAGTGCTCTGGAGCAGGTTTTCATATAGGATGTATTTGTACATTGCTGCTTTCATCTTCCTCTCAATCCTGACTAGTCTCCCAGTTTCTGCCACTGAACAACATCCCCACAGCATGATGCTGCCACCACCATGCTTCACCATAGGAATTTTGCCTGGTTTCCTCCAAACATGACTCCCAGCATTCACACCAAGGAGTTCAATCTTTGTCTCATCAGACCAGAGAATTTTGTTTCTCATGGTCTGAGAGTCCTTCAGGTGCCTTTTGGCAAACTCTAGGTGGGCTGCCATGTGCATTTTTACTAAGGAGTGGCTTCCGTCTGGCCACTCTATCTTACAGGGCCTGATTGCCACAGAGCTAGTTGTCCTTGTGGAAGGTTCTACTCTCTCCATCGAGGAATGCTGGAGCTCTGACAGAGTGAACATCAGGTTCTTGGTCACCTCCCTGACTAAGGCCTTTCTCCCATGATAGCTCAGTTTAAATGGATGGCCAGCTCTAGGAAGAGTCCTGGTGGATCAGAACTTCTTGCATTTACAGATGACGGAGGCCACTGTGCTCATGGGGACCTTCAAAGCAGCAGAAATGTTTCTGTACCCTTACGCAGATTTGTGCCTCGAGACAATCCTGTCTTGGAGGTCTACAGGCAATTCCTTTGACTTCATGCCTGGTTTGTGCTCTGACATGCACTGACAACTGTGGGACCTTATATGTAGACAGGTGTGTGCCTTTCAAAATCTTTCCAATCAGCTGAAATTAAAGGTCCATCAAAAAAGTATTGAGCAAAGGCCGTGAATACTTATGTACATGTGGTTTCTTAGTTTTTTAATTTTTTACTAAATTTGTAGAAATCTCATAACTTTTTTCACATTGTCATTATGGGGTACTGTGTATAGAACTTTGAGGGAAAAAATAATTTCATCCATTTTGAAATATGGCTGTAACATAAAAAGTGTGGGAAACGTGCAGCACTGATTACTTTCTGGATGCACTGTACATTGCAAACACACGTCACACACTCCAGCTTCAGAAGAAAGCTCACTCACTCCATCTGCATCATATGCTTTTCCAGTCGGACTCAACAGTTCTTAACTTACCTGAAAAAGTACTGCAGGAACAAATCTTGGTTCTGCCAGTCATTTAGGAACTTGCATACAACAGCTGCACTGTATGTGCATAGAACAGAAACGATGGTCAGTGAAGAGCTTTCAAACATAGCAGTTGATGCAGTAGTTGTTAACCCAACTGCCATAACAATCACTGCACTTCCAGTGTTATGTCTCTTTTGTCTCTTAAATCCAAGCGATGATTGGTGGCTAGAAACCCTCTCACTGCTGAGTTTGTGTCCTTTCAGAAGCAGTACTGCAAACACTTGGTTGATTTTATGTTATACCCCTGACTAATAAAGTGACTGAATCCAATCCCTCTGCACCCAGGGCCCTGGTGTGGACTCAGATTTTGCACTGCGTAAAGAACAGAAAAGGCTTTGCCATGACCAAAAGGCATTTGTGCCACATGTTGCACTTTTATGCTGCCAAGCTAGGGCCCTTCACATGAATTGGAGTAAGCAGGTATAGAAAATGGGTAGATGCATCCATCCACCCATTTTCTATACCCACTTACTCCAATTAAGGATCACAGGAGGGTGGTGGGGGCAGATCCCAGCAGTCCCTTCACACGCAACTGATAAACAAAATGAACTGTAAGTAAACTCTGCTGTTACAGCATATTCATTTATTTGTCACTGATGAAAGTTAGTATCTTAATAATGAAATGGTGATGCATTTGTTTGGGGATATTGCCTTGCACGAAAATTGCAGTTTTCCATGCAAACTTATCATTGTCATCTTTTCATAAGCTCTGCTTGTTATTGCTACTCTAACGGTGTTCAGGATCTAATATTGGGGAGCTTCGTGTTTTCCTATGAAGTCAACGATGAATATATCCTTCTCTCATTTTCATATATTGCTGCAGTCCCATAAGATCAGTCAGTGATATCAAAGACAGAAAGACAGACAACTTTGGACATGTTATGAATCACTTTACCTTTAATAAAAATGAAAGGAAAGGAGTTAGAGAAAAGTGGTCAGTGAGAAACCGAGCGAGAGATTAGTGAGACAGACTGACAGGCCAACCTGCCATCCTTGGTTAACATTGTGAATGAGTGACAAATAAAGCACAAAGTGGATCAAAGCTTTAATGTAGCTTTTGAGCATTAATAGGCTGGAAGGGCGCTCTGACCAGCCCTGTGTTACTAATTGTGCACCTACCAAAACCCGTGGGACATGCCGGAACTCTGAAGCTTCACATTAGAGCAGAAATGTGACATAATGGCACTAACAGTGTGATTGTGTCAAACAGAACTCTGTGCGTCTGCATACATCAGAACTAATAAAAACCACCAGCAGCATACTGACTCCATCCAACTGAGCACCACACTGCTGCTTAGAGTGCTGCTGAATAGGTGCTGTGCATCCAGAAAGTATTCACAGCGCTTCACTTTTTCCACATTATGATACGTTACAGTCTTATTACTTGGAAGCACAGTGACTTAGTGGTTAGTATTGGTGTCTCACAGCAAGAAGGTCGTGGGATCGCTTCCCACCCTTCCCACCCAGTTTGCATGCTCTCTCTGTGTCTGTGTGGGTTTCCTTTGGGCACTCCGGTTTCCTCCCACAATCAAAACATGCTTGTTTCATGACTGCTTCTTTCTCTGCCCCTGACCAAGGCAGCGTCTCTACATCTGGAGTTGGTCACTGGGCACTGGACTGTGGCAGCCCACCGCTCCTAGTGGTTGGATTGTGTCTAACTGTAATTAAGGTGGCTTAAATGCAGAGGACAAATTTCATTGTATATGTACAATGACAATAAAGGCTTTTCTTGTTATTGCAAAATGGATGAAATTCTTTTTATTTATATATATATATATATATATATATATATATATATGTATATATATATATATATATATATATATATATATATATATATGTATATATATATATATATATATATATATGTATATATATATATATATATGTATATACTCGTGTGTTATCCGTGGGGATCCATAGGCTCCAGATTGGGTCGTGTTTATAAAATAGGGTGGTAATAAAGTGTGTAAAATTTCAATAATGAGTTGGAATGGTGTGTGAGTCCAGAGTGTTTTTCGAACCTTAGACTTTAGACCTCAATAGTTTTTTTGAAGAAGAACTCATCCCTTTTATTTCCTGATAATTATGTTATTTTTAATGTTAATTTACATTGAAATTGTTTAGGTTCTTGTTATCTGCACACTTCATGTTTGAAATAGATTTATTAAAAATGATTTTTTTTTTTTTCAAAAAGGCAAAAATATCAAATGATGCCATTTTCAGTAAGGAGAAATTAACATTCAATCATTGTTTCCCATCCTTTCAAATCACATGGATTAGCCAGTTTTAAACTAGTCTGATTCCATTATCACGCCCCTCTCCCCCCGTTTCTTTTTAAATCTAATTGGCTGTCCACCCAGGACACCATCAGCAAGCCCACACTAATTGCAGGGAGCAGATTCTTTATGAGCCTGGTGATTCTGCTGAGCGGGGGAAAAACAATGGAAGCAAATGCTGTTTCTATTGATCAGCCAATGTCTCAGACCTCAGCCCAGCCGGTTGTGTTTACTGTTCCCGTTCAGAGGTCTGATGTGTCACAAGATTTAGTGGCCTGGGCGACCATATTATCCTCTGCAGGGAGAATTTTAGCAGACAAGGTAAGGCATGTCTGGCTGTAAATACAATACTTAATGCTGTGTGTAGAGAATTTAGAGAATGGATAGAAATATAGATGTTAACATTTGGCCAATAATTGGGCATAAGTGCAGCAAAGAGGAGAGAGTGAAGAAATGTGTCGCTTTCACGAACACACGGGAATGAAAAGCTCACAGTTTAGACCTGTGAGGTCAACAGTTATGTATGTTATAGCACTCATACATACCACAGTGTGCGCTGAGAAATCACAAACCAACAGGTGGGTGCAGAGAACCGCTATGGCATCAGAGCTCACACGTTTTAAAAAAGGCTCCATGTAAGTTTACTGTGATGGCACGTTGTCCTTCATATTGTCTTTTTCCACGGGTTTTATGAGAAATATGCAGTGACACATCACTGAGCCTACAGGGAATGCAAATCTACTGGATATGCAGACCATAGGCACAGCTAGAGGGGTGGATTTGGGGGCACCAGCCTGTCAAAGTCACTGTAGAAGAAGAAGTCCTGTTGTTTCCATTCACACATTTCATGAGACTATTTTGTGTCCCTGATGCCATCAGCAGTGGATGTTTCTTGTTGTCTTGACATTAGAATTCAAAATTCCTGGTTGTTTAAAAAGACCACATTTTGCAGTGTTAAAGAAATAGATTTTGAGTCAGAGCTGGAGCTTCCTCACTTTTTAAAAACTTTAATCTGTTTGACTCAGACAGCTTTCTCCCGTCTCCTTTACTCCGATGGAAGGCAGCTGCAGAATTACTCTTGTGGAGTGTGGAAACAAAAAAGTGAAGTGAGGAATGGCAGTGTTTTTATTTGATTGTCCTGGATCAAGACTATGATCCAGGCTTTATATATCTACAGTGACAATAAAAGCTCTTCTTCTTCTTCTTCAGTAAATTCCTGGACTTGACCATCAGAAGTGTGTCTATATGCAGTGAGAGTGTTGCAATTGTAGGGGAAGCCGGGGCACAGTGGATCAGAAATGTTGTTTTGTGGCAGCATAAACACATTATGCATAGGTTTAGGTCATTCTATTGTGGATTTAATACAACAAGTTATTGTTTATAAGGTTGTGTTATTTTGTCTCCCCAAGTGTAATTTACAGGTGTTTAAAATAGATTTTAAAATTTTTGATTCACTGTGCCCCGAAACACATGATTATAAAGATTTTTTCAAAATGATTAAATATATGCTGATGCATATACAAACTATAATCCAGCAAACCAGCTATGTAATGTGTGAGTGTCCTTTGTAGTGATATAAGTCCTTTAGAAACTATTATAAATACAACTGTCATCATTTCTGTTCAAACGTGAAAACAGTTGTTTATATACACAAGTTATAGAAATAATTCATGGAAAAATACAGTAAATGTATAATCTTCAACAAGTAATATTTGTCATCCACTTGATACTGGGGCTTAGTAAATCACTTTCTAGACTGATTCACTGTGCCCCGGGTGCATGTGACACACATGAGTCATGTTATCAAATAGCTGATAGTCTGGAGAAGACATAACACATGCTCATCAGTTGGATGGGGTAGTCTTCTAACTAATAACAATTAGACCACCTTTCCTCTGTTGTGAGACATAAATACAAAGACACCGACATCCATAAAATTTACTTTTGATAGGAAAAAACTGACTTCACTTGCCACTTAGTTTTACCCTTAATGTATCCAAAAACAAAACACTAATTTATAAGGGGGATGTCTTTATGCGTATAAATATGGCACAACTGCTGCAAATACAGTATATATGTAGTTTTGCAGATATAGCTACTGATTGACTGTGCCCCGGTTTCCCCTGCTACATTTGCTTGTCTCAGTTGTTGTTGTCCATTCAGCTGCTCTTGTTTGGTGTTCGGGGTCGCCACAGCGGATACAGCCAGATCCGCACAGGTAGTTAGCACAAGTTTTACGCCGGATGCCCTTCCTGACGCAACTCGTTTTACCAGGAGAAACACACACAGCTGCTGGTGTTCCAAAGAGGTCTCCCATCCAAGTACTAACCAGGTCCCGCACTGCTTAGCTTCTGAGATATGACAGGATAGTGACATTAATGTCTGTGGGTCCTTGGCCTTTGGGATTGAGAAACACCTGCTCAGAGGTGTTTCATGATGCTGCTATCTTTGCAGGAGAATGAAGGTCCATGTCTTTAGGGTCCTTGTGCTTCATGCCTTACTGCATGGTTTTCAGACTTCAGTTATGATTCAATGTCTTTGATACTAGGTCTCTTCTGAGCATCCTTGGGTACCGCTGCAATGACTATGTGAAAAAAGCACCTACTGGGAAGACTTGGATGAGGAGTATCAGTTGCATGATGAAGGAGCTTCAACCATGGCATTTTGGACATGTAACATATTTCTCTGAGAAATGGGCATGATCCAGCCTACATGTGCCTCAGTGTTGAGGAGTCCAACAGCTGAAGAAGGCTCAGGGAACACCCATGTTTCACCTGGCTGCAGGAGATAGATGGTTATGTTCAACAAGTTGGGATGGACCAGTTGTGTAGGTAGGTGTCATCCAAGACCCAAGGCAGTTCTGTGGTGTGGTGGACATGCAGCACTAGAGCATATTCCCACACCTGACTTGACTTGATCTGTTTGAATAAATTGTTCTCTGACTCAAGAACCATCTTCTCCAAACATCATCAAATCCATCTATTCATTTTTGTGATGTATTGCACTAACAAATGAACACATAACCTCCACCCTCCTCCTCATTTGGTGGACTCCATTTATTTGCGGAGGTGTTACACTGTACCCCTTTCAGCGTGGCAGCACATGCTGCGCTGTCCTTGGAGAAATCAGAGATCATCTCAGGATACTGATGCCAAACCCATAGCGGACTTTCTCTCGCTCTCTTACCTTCTGTGTGAGTGTCACGATGGTCGGTTTGCTCTTTTCCCTCCATCAGAATGACAGGTAGATGAGGCTGCGAATAAAAAGTTCCATCCTCTCATCAATAGTCATCAAGGTCAGGGTCAGAGCGATGGACAGTTGAGGTGATTTATTAGCAGAGGCAGAAGGTGGAGCGTGAAAGGAGAAAAAAGGGGAAAGGTGAGGGCAGTCAAAAGGGAGGAGTAAACCTGAGGGGAAACAATAGAGATCAAACTGAGAAAAGTGACTGGAGGATGAAAAATGACAGCCAAAAATGAGAAGGAGAAAGTTTTCCATCTACTGACGTTGAGTGCAGACACGCTAGGACAGTTTGCTTTCATAGTGTGGTTCTGATGTGACCGGACTTCAGCTGGAGGTTAGATGTTTCTCACGCAGGCTATTATTATTCTCCAAAACAAGGAGTCCAGTTTGATTTTAATCAGTCCAAGTCCCCTGCTTCATGTTCAGTGATTCACACTCTCTGAGGATTTGGAACTTGGGTGAAATCTAATAAGTCATAGTTGTGCTGCAGTAATTAGCACAAAGGTCTGTGATTTTTCATGTGATTTTCCATATTGCATGATTGTAATTCGCTTTAATCACCCATTACAGTGATTGAAAATTTGCAATTAGGCTGCAGAACCTGTCACATATTCATCATATGAATAAATTGCAGGTTTTATGTTTCTTGCCTCTCTCTGTTTTCTTTTGATTCCCTCCTGAAATTACACCAGTGTCAGTCTGACATAGTAAACTCACAACATTGTTCCCGCGACAATCCTGCACAGCCTAATCATGCTTGAAAGAATAATTGCAGTCATTTAAAAGCAATGGTTGGGTGGTATTTGATATTATGAGTTAATTTTCCCCACAGACTCCTGCTACCCATCATGTACAGCCTCCTTTGCCTGTGGCAAGGACTCAGTAGTAACTCACTGAGAGTCTCTGAAAACAGTTTCTTCTTCCACAGTGATCAAGCTATTGTGTAATTCTTGACAATGCAATAATTGAAAGCATTTATTGAATAGTTTTATCACATTTGAAAATACTTGTAGACAACATACGAGACAAAAAAATTCAGGCCGTCAGTTATAGACGCACCTACAGTATGATGGATGAATTGATGAGATATTGTTCCCGCAGTGTTGTTGTCAGGTTTGAAGGAGGTCACTGACATATTGGATTTGGCTTCTGTCGCACACCTCGACAAAACTCATCCCACAGATATTCTATGGAGTTCATGCTGATTGACCTTGAAGGACACCATGATGCCTCCGTGTTGTTGTTTTGACAGGAATTCTGGCTGTGCGGCTTCTCATCTAATGTGTTCCCATCATGTCACACCAACAGAAATAGGAGAACTGGCTGGGCTCCCCATAATGAGGCGCGGTACACCCTGGACCGGCCACCAGTCTATCACAAGGTTGACACAGAGACAGCAGGAAGGGACAAATACATTCATGCCTACAGTCACCTATTCACCTAGCCTGCATGTCTTTGCAAGTGGGAGGCATTCACGTGAGCACGGAGAGAATGTGCAACCTCCACCACACAGAAACGACGAGGTCGGAAGTGCTGCTGCCCTTAAATATACCTCAAAATAAGTGTATCAATGATTGTATTTGTATCACCTTTTGAGTAGCAAATTATACGATTCACAGTGCTTTAAGATTTACAATTACACATAACTAAAAGTAAAATAAACACAGCACAAAATGCAGGGTGGGCCAATAAAATGTTACCACTTTTTGATCATACATAAGTATTTGAAATGAAAACTTTGTCTCTTGTTTTCTCCACAGTTCAAGAATTGATGACATGTTCAATCCACGCTCCTCTTCTTTGGATTACAGCTGTAACACGCACATTGAAATTGCCGCACATCTCAAGCGGGATTCTTCGAATTTCTTTTTCATCCCTCTTGAGATGTGTGGCAATTTCAATGTGCGTGTTACAGCTGTAATCCAAAGAAGAGGAGCGTGGATTGAACATGTCATCAATTCTTGAACTGTGCAGAAAACAAGAGACAAAGTTTTCATTTCAAATACTTATGTATGATCAAAAAGTGGTAACATTTTATTGGCCCACCCTGTATAAAAGTCATTATAACAAAACGTGAAATGTATGTACATAATATAGCACATTTTATGTAAATGTTTATTCGTTTGTGCTAAAACAGCAATCTAAATGGAGGAAAATCATAAATGCAATTAAAATGCAAGTCTTGTAAATGTCTTGTGATGTCTGGCCTTGACTTCTGGAAGTGATGTTGTGATCTTTGTGAAATGAGTGGATGTTGTAATTGCAGACAGTTGAGTGGATAAGGAGCTGGGTTCAATCTCACTCATGCTACCTGTCTGTGTCCTTGGACAAGATAATTAATCTACATTGTCTCAGTCCATTCAGCTGTAAATGGGCACCTGCCTCAGCTGGGGAAGTAACCTGCTTTGGACTGGCGTCCTGTCCAGGGGGAGTCACAGACACTCATACCCTGTTTACACTGGACTGAGACCTATATAAGACCTACATGATCATGACATTTTTTTCAACTCTCACAAGTCTTGACTGGTCTCCGTTGTGATCTGTTATTTGCGTTTACACCAAGCGTGCATTGTGACTGAATTGCGCAAGTGAAAAATATGTTAATTCAAAATTCTAATTCAAAATTCTAATTTATTAATCTATACAGCGCCAACTCATTGTAGCGGGATGAAAGTCCCAGGTCCCAATTGAAAAGACGTTCCCGCTAGCTTGGCTAACGGGGAGTTCCCCTTTGGCTGACCTGGTAGAGGAACGGTCTTTTGTGCGAGCCGCGTGGGTTCGATCCCCACCGTCGTCCCGGCCACGAAGGACCTGCTGCTTCAATCATGACAAGGTTGCCTCAAAACGCTTCACACAACACAACTTGTAAAAACAGAACAAAATGAATTAAAAACATAATCACAGTGCAAAACCATAAAAAAAACACATAACATAATATACTAACAATAAAACAGGGAAAACAAATGGGTCTTAAGTCTTGATTTAAAAGTCTCCACAGAATTCGACTGCCTTATGTGTGCAGGGACATCGTTCCACAGAGCAGGGGCACGATAAGAGAAAGCTCTGTGACTCGCAGACTTTTTATTCACCCGAGGGACACAGAGAAGTCCTGCACCCTGCGAACGCAAGGCCCAAGCCGGTTCGTAGGGCTTAATCAGGTCAGCTAGGTAGGGAGGTGCCAGACCATGAACAAATTTATAGGCCAGTAACAGAACCTTAAAATCCTATCTCGCAGAGACAGGAAGCCAGTGAAGAGATGCCAAAATGGGCATAATGTGATCAAACTTTCTGCTTTGTGTCAAGAGTCTGGCAGCAGCATTTTGAACCAGTTGAAGACCCCTAATGCTGGACTGCAAAACAGAAAATAGAGCATTACAATAGTCCAATCTAGAAGAGATAAATAATAATATCTAATATCTGCGATCATTGAGGCAACCTCATGCAGAGTCAAATGAGAGTCTGTTATGACTCACGGGATCAAGTTGATAGTGAGTTGAGACGTGAGAGTTTATCAAGAGCAATTATGAGACCCATGTATCTGTTAACTGGTTGCACAATTATGCAACTGTTTTAAACAGTTCAGTACACTTGCACACGTGTTGGAGACCGATGGAGACTGATGGGGAGTGATGGTCTTTTTTCTGACCATGGAGACACCATTGTAACCAGCCTGCAACCCCAGTGGGTGCCAGTGAGAGTGACAGTGAGCAAGGGGTGTTTTTCAATCGCAACTTGGTCATGGGATCGGTGTAAATGGGGTGTCATGCACTTGTTGCTATGGAGTCCAGAGGATGACCTCAGGGCCTACGTATATAGGACTTCTTGTAATTGCAGCACTTGAGAAACTAATTGAGGAGTCAGGGTGGCACGGCATGATGGTGGTGTTTTCAGACTTACTGAATAGTTGTGAGACAACATGAAAAATTTTAAATTTTTAAATTTTTAATTTTTGCAAATTTGTTAAAAATAAAAAAAAATCTAAGAAAGCACACGTACAATTCCAATGAAGTTGGGACATTGTGTAAAATGTAAATAAAAACAGAGTACAATGATTTGCTGTCCTCTTCAACCTATATTCAATTGAATATACCACAAAGACAAGATATTTAATGTTCAAACTGATAAACTTGATTGTTTTGTGCAAATATTTGCTCATTTTGAAATGGATGCCTACAGCATGTTTCAAAAAAGCAGGGACAGTGGTATGTTTACCACTGTGTTACATCACCTTTCCTTCTAACAACACTCAATAAGCGTTTGGGAACTGAGTACACTCATGATTGGGTATAAAAGGAGCATCCCCAAAAGTCTTAGCCATTCACAAGCAAAGATGGGGTGAGGATCACCACTCTGTGAACAACTGCATGAAAAAAATAGTCCAGCAGTTTAAGAACAATGTTTCTCAATGTTCAATTGCAAGGAATTTAGGGATTCAATCATCTACAGTCCATAATATAATCAGAAAATTCAGAGAATCTGGAGAACGTTCTACACATAAGTGGCAAGGTCAAAAACCAACATTGAATGCCCGTGACCTTTGATCCCTCAGGCGGCACTGCACTAAAAACTGACATCATTGTGTAAAGGATCTTACCACGTGGGCTCAGAAAACCATTGTCAGTTAACACAGTTCGTCGCTACATCTACAAGTGCAAGTTAAATCTCTACTATGCAAAGTGAAAGCCGTACATCAACAACATCCAGAAATGCCGCCGAGCTAATTTGAAATGGACAGATGCAAAGAGGAAAAGTGTGATGTGGTCTGATGAGTCCACATTTCAAATTGTCTTTGGAAATCATGGACATTGTGTCCTCTGGACAAAAGAGGAAAAAGACCATCCAGATTTTTACAATTTCAATTTCAATTTATTTTCATTTATATAGCGCCAAATCACAACAGAGTTGCCTCAAAGCGCTTCACACAGGTAAAGGTCTAACCTTACCAACCCCCAGAGCAACAGTGGTAAGGAAAAACTCCCTCTGAGAAAGAAACTTCAAGCAGACCAGACTCAAAGGGGTGACCCTCTGCTTGGGCCATGCTACAAACATAAATTACAGAACAATTCACAGACAAATATATAAGAAATGCTATTGGCGCACAGGATAGGAGGATCGCCAACACAAATACAACTCCCATCTCTGGATGGAGCTGCACCTTAAACAGAGAGAAAAAAACAGAATCAGGCATCAGAAAGACAAAAAAATACTGTATAATTTGCCAGCATTAAACAACAAGAAAAACAGAAGAAATACTAAGGTGATCGCCGGCCACGAGCCCTAAACTTCACTAAAATACCCAGAATTTAGGTAAAGTTGAGGCCGTGGCCCGCTCCAATTACTAATAAATGAATTAAAAGAGTAAAAAGTGTAAAACAAAACTGTACCAGTATGCTAGCCATATGAAAGGGAAAATAAGTGCATCTTAAGTCTGGACTTGAAAATCTCCACAGAATCTGACTGTTTTATTGACACAGGGAGATCATTCCACAGAACAGGGGCATGATAACAGAAAGCTCTGTGACCCGCAGACTTTTTATTCACCTTAGGGACACAAAGTAGTCCTGCACCCTGAGAATGTAAAGCCCGGGCCAGTACGTAAGGTTTAATTAGGTCAGCTAGGTAGGGAGGTGCCAGTCCATGAATAATTTTATAGGTTAGTAGCAGAACCTTAAAATCTGATCTCACTGGGACAGGAAGCCAGTGAAGGGATGCTAAAATGGGTGTAATGTGGTCAAACTTTCTGCTTCATGTCAAAAGTGTGGCTGCAGCATTTTGAACCAATTTGAGACCCCTAATGCTAGACTGCGGTAAACCAGAAAATAGAACATTGCAGTAGTCCAATCTAGAAGAGATGAATGCATGGATCAGGGTCTCAGCATCAGCCATAGACAGGATGGGACGAATCTTCGCTATATTTCGCAGGTGGAAGAAAGCAGTCCTAGTAATATTTCTAATGTGGAGGCCAAAGGACAACAAAGGATCAAAAATTACCTCAAGGTTCCTCACTTTGTCAGTGTGATGTATGACACATGAGCCGAGGCTGAGCATTAACTGGTCAAATTGATGCCGATGTCTCACTGGACCAAGAACCATCATTTCAGTCTTATCAGAGTTTAAAAGTAGGAAGTTTCTAGACATCCAACTTCTCACTGCTGCAAGGCAATCTTCTAAGGATTTTTTGTGAACAAGATTACCAGCAGTTATCGGCATGTATAACTGAGTATCATCTGCATAGCAGTGAAAGGTAATCCCAAAACGCCACAATATGTGCTCAAGGGGTGCTATATAAAGGGAGAAAAGCAGGGGGCCTAAGACAGACCCCTGTGGAACTCCAAATTTCGTGTCACTAAGGTTAGAGGTAGTGTTACTGTACAAAACACAGTGAGAACGACTGGTCAAGTATGACGTCAGCCATGCAAGGGCACTCCCAGTAATCCCAAAATGATTTTCCAGCCTATCAAGTAGAATATGATGATCCACTGTATCAAATGCAGCACTGAGATCTAACAGCAACAGAACTGTAGTGGTGTCCGAATCCATTGTAAGCAGAAAGTCATTCACCACTTTAGTGAGAGCCGTCTCTGTGGAATGATATTTTCTAAAAGCAGACTGCAGTGGCTCAAAGAGATTATTCTCAGTAAGATAGTCTACAAGCTGCCGTGACACCACTTTTTCCAGAATTTTAGAGAAAAATGATAGATTTGATATCGGCCAATAGTTTGTCAATACACTAGGGTCAAGATTGGGTTTCTTAAGTAATGGTTTTATCACTGCAGATTTGAAACATTTAGAAGTTAAAGAAAGATTAATAATTTCCAGCACAGTCGGCCCGAGTGGGCCACAGGTCCTTAAACAGTTGTGTTGGTATAGGATGAAATAAACAGGTTGTGCTTTTTGTTGACATACGAGTTTTGTCAGCATGCCTCGTGAGATACTGTCAAATTGTGTAAATCTATTTAATACCTCAGTAGTGGCGCCCACATCAATAGCAGGGTGTAGTGGCTGGATTAAGGCATGCTGGGATATGTTTAACCTGATGTCTTCTATTTTCTTCCCAAAGTAATCCAGGAAATCTCGTGCTGTAAAAGAAGAGTGAACGACAGGTGGTTGTCCATGCAAAAGTGTTGCCACCGTGTCGAACAAGAACTTTGAGTTATGCTTATTTTGTTGATCAATTCAGAGTAGTAAGTCCGCTTTGTAGCCAATAATGCATGCTTATAGTCTAAGATAGCATCACACCACGCAAGGTGAAATACTTCTAATTTTGAACGACGGCATTTCCATTCTAGACCTCTTGCTTTATGCTTGAGGTCACACAGATAATCACTGAACCAAGGTGACTGTCATTTGGGGGAGCGCGGTTTTAACACAGGTGGTGCAATCATGTCGAGTGTAGTTTTGAGCACTGAGTTTAAACTATCCACAAGTTTGTCTACTGACTGGGTATTTGTCAGATGTGAAGCTAAGACATCAGGCAGTCTAGATTCGAGTTCAGTCTTAGTTGAGGAGTTGATACATCACCGTAATGATATATAAGTTTGTTGTTCCATTAAACACGGCAGCGAAACTGTAAACTTAATAAGTGAGTGATCAGACACCACTGATGTAAGAGGCATGATGTCAATATTCGTGACAGCAATACCACGTGTGAGAACCAGATCCAGGGTATTTCCACTATTGTGCGTCAAATCCCGAATGCATTGCCGAAATCCTAATGCATCCACAATTTCCATAAATGATTTGCAGAGGGGATCAGAAGGCTTATTTATATGAATGTTAAAGTCACCAATGATCAGAATGCTATCTACACTAGTTGCCAAGTTAGAGATGAATGCACCAAATTCATCTAAGAATTCAGAATATGGGCCAGGAGGCCTATATACAGTGACAAAGTAATACGACTGATTTTTATTCTTCTGACCTTGGCAATGTGTAATATCCTGAGCAGAGCGGTGAATCAGATGCTCAAACGAGTGATATTTGTAACCCCCAACAGCTAATAAGCTAAACCTAGATTTATAAATAAGAGCAACACCCCCGCCTTGCTTCGCATCATGAGGGACGTGACTAAATGTATATGCTGGTGGGCAGGCCTCATTTAAGGGGAGGACAGCTGTAGGTTTAAGCCAGGTTTCACATAGCCCAATCATATCTAAGTGATGATCAATAATTAGATCATTGATCAACAATGATTTTGAGGACAGTGATCTTATGTTAATGAGACCCAGTCTAAGGACCTCAGTGGGGTTGACAGTTGAACTGTTTGGGTTTAGGGGTGGTTCCAGAGTAGCATATTTAAGATGCCTAGAAGTAGGTTTAGGTTTAAGACATTCCATGTGCGTTGTAGGTAGCAGACACAAAATCTTTGCTATTGCTGGAACAACCACTGGGCCATCCTCAATTTCAGCATCATCCAATATAGTAATGGGTATTAAGTTTGGAAAGCATATCCCTATGATTTTTATAGACACGACTACGGAAGCAGGCCACAGTCTCAACTTGTTGAAATTCCCTCCCTGGCAAATAAACTGCACTAACACCACAGTGGATTTTCTGCACTAAATTCCCCGCTAAGCTAATGCTTTAAAGCTTTACCAACACAAAGTTCAAAAGCCAGCATCTGTGATGGTATGGGGGTGTGTTAGTGCCCATGGCATAGGCAGCTTACACATCTGTGATGGCACCATCAATGCTGAAAGGTACATCTACGTTTTGGAGCAACACATGCTACCATCCAAACAACATCTTTATCAGGAACATCCCTGCTTATTTCAGTAAGACAATGCCAAGCCACATTCTGCACGTGTTACAACAGCCTGGCTTCATAGTAAAATAATGCGGGTACTAGACTGGCCTGCCTGCAGTCCAGACCTGTCGTCCAATGAAAATGTGTGGCACATTATGAAGCGCAAAATACAACAATGGAGACCCCGGATTGTTGAACAACTGAAGTCGTACATCAAGCAAGAATGGGAAAGAATTCCACCTACAAAGCTTCAACAATTAGTGTCCTCAGTTCTCAAACTCTTATTGAGTGTTGTTAGAAGGAAAGGTGATGTAACACAGTGGTAAACACACCACTGGCCCAGCTTTTTTGAAACATGTTGCAGGCATCCATTTCA
This sequence comes from Thalassophryne amazonica, assembly GCF_902500255.1. Lineage (NCBI taxonomy): Eukaryota > Metazoa > Chordata > Actinopteri > Batrachoidiformes > Batrachoididae > Thalassophryne > Thalassophryne amazonica. Next base: position 39,813,604 of record NC_047112.1, on the reverse strand, counting down.
AAATGAACAAATATTTGCACAAAAACAATAAAGTTTATCAGTTTGAACATTAAATTTCTTGTCTTTGTGGTGTATTCAATTGAATATAGGTTGAAGAGGATTTGCAAATCATTGTATTCTGTTTTTATTTACATTTTACACAACGTCCCAACTTCATTGGAATTGGGGTCGTACATAAGTATTCACACCCTTTGCTCAATACTTTGTTGATGCACCTTTGGCAGCAATTACAGCCTCAAGTCTTCTTGATTATGATGCCACAAGCTTGGTGCACCTATCTTTGGGCAGTTTTGTCCATTCCTCTTTGTAGCACCTCTCAAGCTCCAACAGGCTGGATGGAGAGCGTCGGTGCACAGCCATTTTCAGATCTTTCCAGAGATGTTCAATCAGATTCAGGTCTGGGCTCTGGCTGAGCCACTCAAGCACATTCACAGAGTTGTCCTGAAGCCACTCCTTTGATATCTTGGCTGTGTGCTTAGGGTCATTGTCTCTCAGTTCCTGCTGCTAAAAACATCCCCACAGCATGATGCTGCCACCACCATGCTTCGCTGTCGGGATGGTGCCTGGTTTCCTCTGAACATGATGCCTGGCATTCAAGCTAAAGAGTTCAATCTTTGTCTCATCATACCAGAGAATTTTGTTTCTCATGGTCTGAGAGTCCTTCAGATGCCTTTTGGCAAACTCCAGGTGGGCTGCCATGTGCCTTTTACTGAAGAGTGACTCCTGTCTGGCCACTTTACCATACAGACCTGAGGCAGAGATGGTTGTCCTTCTGGAAGGCTCTCCTGGAGCTCTCCTGTTCACTCTGACAGAATGAACATCAGGTTCGTAGTCACCTCCTAAGGTCCTTCTCCCCTGATTGCTCAGTTTAGACGGGCAGCCAGTGTTGTGAAAGTGTAGTGACACGGACCCACAACAGGGGGCGCAAATGAACGGTCAATAGATGAGCCAAAAAGTAACAATTTAATGTTGTGAAATGTGCACAACGAAATACAGACAATCTCAGAATATAATTACAGTCAAATCACAATGGTGACGTGTGGGCAGGCTCGAGGATAGAAGACGTCTGTCCTGAGAAGAGCCAGAACCACACGATTTCCGCCGCCACCGAACCTGGTGAATACTGGAGCTGCCAAGTCCCGAATTCCCAGGTGATCACCGTCCCCGACTGTCGGATCTGGTACTGCTGGCGAGAACAAAGACAGTCAAGTGTAGGTGTGTGCACACCCAGTAACAACAACGGTGGGAATGCCACCTCCACCTCTCACTCAATACGCTGATGAATTTACAGTGATCCCTCAGAGGAAAAGAGTGCCGTCCTGCACTCACTCAGCCTCCACAGGAAGAGGGACCGGTACTCCTGCAAACACTCACAATATACAGCTTATAAGTAACACAAATGGCTGAGGATATTACCTCCAATGAAGTACGATATCTCGGCGATGAGGTGGAGATGACGTCTGGGTTTTATGGAGTGCGATGATGAAGAATGAGTGACAGCTGTCACTCCCGGCTGTGTCCGTGGCGGCAGCGCCCTCTCGTGCCTGAAGCCCGCACTTCAGGCAGGGAGCCCTTTGGTGGTGGGCCAGCAGTACCTCCTCTTCTGGCGGCCCACACAACAGCCAGCTCTAGGAAGAGTCCTGGTGGATCTGAACTTCTCCCATTTATGGATGATGGCAACCACTGTGCTCACTGGGACCTTCAAAGCAGCAGAAATGTTTCTGTACACTTCCCCAGATTTGTGCTTTGAGACAATCCTGTCTTGGAGGTCTACAGACAACTCCTTTGACTTCATGCTTGGTTTGTCCTATGGCATTCACTGTCAACTGTGGGACCTGATATGTAAACAGGTGTGTAGCTTTCCAAATCATGTCCAATCAGCTGAATTTACCCCAGGTGGACTCCAATTAAGCTGTAGAAACATCTCAAGGATGATCAGTGGAAACAGGATGTACCTGAGCTCAATTTTGAGCTTCATGGCAAAGGCTGTGAATACTTATGTTCACGTGATTTCTTTGTTTTCTTCTTTTTAATAAATTTGCAAAAATCTAAAATCTTTTTTCACATTGTCATTGTTGGGTATTGTGTATAGATGTTTGAGGAAAAAAATGAACTTCATCCATTTTGGAATAAGGCTGTAGCATAAAATGTGGGTGAAACTGAAGCACTGTGAAGACTATCTGGATGCGTTGAGGTTTCATTTTTTAAAATAAATTTGCAAAAATAAAAAAAACTTTTTTCACGTTGTCATTATGTGATATTGTGTGATTAATTCTGATGAAAAATAAATAAATAAATAATTTAATCCATTTTGGAACTGTAAAGCCCCTTTCACACTGGGCTTGCATGCATTTGTGTTGTGATGCGCGTGGAGTACGTTGGGAAATTGCGCGGATTTGGCGTAGTCTCTGTGTCAGCTGGTGTGTGATGGTGAATAGTTGTGGTCCTAATCTTGCTTATAGTTGCATAGGGCTGCTTTCTGTGCTTTTATTACGACATATGTCCACCACATTCCACTCCTGCCTCTGTTTTTTTCTGCATTATAGAAATCTGCTCTGCTCTCAGAATGGTAAAAAGCAAATGTATGTGTTTCCTGATGTACAGCGGGACACACTGCTTCCTCGTCAGGGCTGAGAACATAAGATCACAGAGTCATCAGAGTCTTTGTGTGTTCCAAAAAAAAGTAGAAAATATTGCCATTTAAACTCACAAGCACACTTAAACATCCCGTCTATTGTTTCAGCTTTGAGAGCGAGAGAGAGATAGCGCTGTCTCTCTCTGCCCTTTTTTTCAAAACCCTGCACCGGGCGCTGCGACTGTGTGCAGTCACACGCACATGCATGGATTCGGACGGTCTTTTCCACATCCCAGGTGAGGGTGGCCACGATAGTGGACTCCGGAATGATGGGCACCGGTGGATCCGACAGCACCGTTTTGACTTCGTCTTCGTGTACCCGGGACAAGGCATCCGATCTCTGGTTCTTGGTCCCGGGGCGATAGGTGATCCGGAAGTCAAAACGTCCGAAGAACAGTGACCAGCGGGCTTGCCTGGGGTTCAGCCGCTTGGCGGTCCTGATATACTCCAGGTTCCGATGGTCAGTGAAAACCGTGAACGGCACAGACGCTCCCTCCAACAGGTGTCTCCACTCCTCAAGAGCCTCTTTCACCGCAAGGAGTTCTCGATTGCCGACGTCATAGTTCCGTTCAGCTGGGGTCAACCTGCGAGAAAAGTAGGCACACGGGTGAAGAACCTTATCGGTCTCTCCGCTCTGGGATAGCACGGCTCCTATCCCTGAGTCAGAGGCGTCCATTTCAACCACGAACTGGCGGCTAGGGTCGGGCTGCACCAAAACTGGCGCAGTAGAGAACCGTCGTTTCAACTCCTTGAACGTGGCTTCGCACCATTCCGACCAGGTGAAGGGGACTTTTGGAGAGGTCAGGGCTGTCAGGGGGCTAACTACCTGACTGTAGCCCTTAATGAACCTCCTATAGAAATTAGCGAAGCCGAGGAACTGTTGCAGCTTCCTACGGCTTGTTGGTTGGGGCCAATCTCTCACCGCCACAACCTTGGCCGGATCAGGTGCGACGGAGTTGGAGGAGATGATAAACCCCAGGAAGGACAAAGACGTGTGGTGAAACTCGCACTTCTCGCCCTTCACAAACAGTCGGTTCTCTAATAACCGCTGCAGGACCTGACGTACATGCTGGACATGTGTCTCAGGATCCGGAGAAAAGATGAGAATATCGTCCAGATATACGAAGATGAATCAGTGCAGGAAGTCCCACAAGACGTCGTTAACCAAGGCTTGGAACGTCGCAGGGGCGTTGGTGAGGCCGAACGGCATGACCAGGTACTCAAAGTGACCTAACGGGGTGTTAAATGCCGTCTTCCATTCGTCTCCCTTCCGGATCCGAACCAGGTGATATGCATTTCTAAGATCCAGCTTGGTAAAGATTTTGGCTCCATGCAGGGGGGTGAACACGGAATCCAACAATGGCAACGGGTATTGGTTGCGAACCGTAATCTCATTCAGCCCCCTGTAATCAATGCATGGACGGAGTCCGCCATCTTTCTTGCCCACAAAAAAGAAACCTGCCCCCATCGGGGAGGTGGAGTTCCGGATCAGCCCGGCAGCTAATGAGTCCCGGATGTAGGTCTCCATTGATTCGCGCTCAGGTCGTGAGAGGTTGTACAGCCTGCTGGACGGGAACTCAGCGCCTGGAACCAAATCAATGGCACAATCGTACGGACGGTGCGGGGGAAGGGTGAGTGCCAGATCCTTGCTGAAGACGTCAGCAAGATCGTGGTACTCAACCGGCACTGCCGTCAGATTGGGAGGGACTTTGACCTCCTCCTTAGCCTGTAAACCGGGAGGAACCGAGGATCCTAAACACACCCGATGGCAGGTTTCGCTCCACTGAACCACCACCCCAGACGGCCAATCAATCCGGGGATTGTGCTTCAACATCCATGGGAAGCCCAAAATCACGCGGGAGGTAGAAGGAGTTACAAAAAACTCAATCTCCTCCTGATGGTTTCCAGACACCACCAGAGTTACTGGTGGTGTCTTGTGTGTGATTAAAGGGAGGAGGGTGCCATCTAGTGCCCGCACCTGCAATGGTGAAGGAAGCGCCACCAGAGGGAGCCCTACCTCCCTTGCCCATCTGCTGTCTAGCAAATTCCCTTCTGACCCCGTGTCCACCAGTGCTGGGGCTTGAAGGGTTAAATCCCCGCTCAGGATTGTAACTGGGAGTCGTGTGGCAATCTGTGTGTGTCTCACGTGAATGTTTTGACCCCCCCTTAGCCCAGTCTCTGAGGGTGGTTGTTGTTGTGGCCGTTTGGGGCAGTTTTTCTGTGTGTGCTCCTTTGAGCTGGAGAGAAAACACTCCCCGCGGATCAGCCTCCTCATTTTGGCCCTGTGCGTTTCCCTAACAACGTCAGCAGGGGGAGCTGTTGCCCCACAGAGCGCTGCGGCTGTGGAGTGTGGGGAGGGCGGCCCCTTTTCGAACCCGGAAGGGAGAGGGACGGCGCGTATCCGGCCATGTCCTTCGCCTCGGTCCCGACGGCGTTCCTCCAACCGATTGTCTAACCGTATAACGAGATCGATAAGCCCATCTAAATCCCGCGGTTCCTCCTTAGCTACCAGATGCTCCTTCAGGACCAACGACAGTCCGTTTATGAAGGCGGCGCGGAGCGCAACGTCATTCCAGCCGGACCTCGCAGCCGCGATGCGGAAGTCGACTGCATATTCGGCTGCACACCGGCGCCCCTGTCGCATTGACAGCAGCATTGTTGAAGCGGTCTCTCCTCTGTTAGGGTGATCAAACACTGTTCTGAACTCCCCCACAAACCCAGTGTATGCTGATAACAACCGTGAGTTCTGTTCCCAGAGCGCCATAGCCCAGGCGCGTGCCTTACCCCAAAGCAGAGCAATCACATAAGCTATTTTACTAGCATCTGACGCGTACATGACGGGACGTTGTGCGAAGACGAGCGAACACTGCATGAGAAAGTCCGCGCACGTCTCCACACAACCTCCGTACGGCTCAGGAGGGCTTATGTATGCTTCAGGGGATGGTGGGAGGGGTTGTTGAACCACCACTGGAACGTTCATATCCTGCATAGGGTCGGCAGGAGGAGGAGCTGCAGCAGTGCCCTGAGCGCTCGCCGCCACCTGCGCGGAGAGAGCCTCCACCCTGCGGTTCAGGAGGATGTTTTGCTCAGTCATTTGATCCAACCGAGCCGTAAAGGCGGTGAGAATGTGCTGCAGCTCACCAATCACACCTCCTGCAGATGCCTGCGCTCCCTGCTCTCCCATTGGTCGTTCAACAGCCGGGTGACGCCCCTCGGAGTCCATGAGCTGGCCGAGATATCCTGTTGTGAAAGTGTAGTGACATGGACCCACAACAGGGGGCGCAAATGAACGGTCAATAGATGAGCCAAAAAGTAACAATTTAATGTTGTGAAATGTGCACAACGAAATACAGACAATCTCAGAATATAATTACAGTCAAATCACAAAGGTGACGTGTGGGCAGGCTCGAGGATAGAAGACGTCTGTCCTGAGAAGAGCCGGAACCACACGATTTCCGCCGCCACCGAACCTGGTGAATACTGGAGCCGCCAAGTCCCGAATTCCCAGGTGATCACCGTCCCCGACTGTCGGATCTGGTACTGCTGGCGAGAACAAAGACAGTCAAGTGTAGGTGTGTGCACACCCAGTAACAACAACGGTGGGAATGCTACCTCCACCTCTCACTCAATACGCTGATGAATTTACAGTGATCCCTCAGAGGAAAAGAGTGCTGTCCTGCACTCACTCAGCCTCCACAGGAAGAGGGACCGGTACTCCTGCAAACACTCACAATATACAGCTTATAAGTAACACAAATGGCTGAGGATATTACCTCCAATGAAGTACGATATCTCGGCGATGAGGTGGAGATGACGTCTGGGTTTTATGGAGTGCGATGATGAAGAATGAGTGACAGCTGTCAGGAATTAATGAGTGACAGCTGTCACTCCCGGCTGTGTCCGTGGCGGCAGCGCCCTCTCGTGCCTGAAGCCCGCACTTCAGGCAGGGAGCCCTTTGGTGGTGGGCCAGCAGTACCTCCTCTTCTGGCGGCCCACACAACAGCCAGCTCTAGGAAGAGTCCTGGTGGATCTGAACTTCTCCCATTATGGATGATGGCAGCCACTGTGCTCACTGGGACCTTCAAAGCAGCAGAAATGTTTCTGTACACTTCCCCAGATTTGTGCTTTGAGACAATCCTGTCTTGGAGGTCTACAGACAACTCCTTTGACTTCATGCTTGGTTTGTCCTATGGCATTCACTGTCAACTGTGGGACCTGATATGTAAACAGGTGTGTAGCTTTCCAAATCATGTCCAATCAGCTGAATTTACCCCAGGTGGACTCCAATTAAGCTGTAGAAACATCTCAAGGATGATCAGTGGAAACAGGATGTACCTGAGCTCAATTTTGAGCTTCATGGCAAAGGCTGTGAATACTTATGTACACGTGATTTCTTTGTTTTCTTCTTTTTAATAAATTTGCAAAAATCTAAAATCTTTTTTCACATTGTCATTGTTGGGTATTGTGTATAGATGTTTGAGGAAAAAAATGAACTTCATCCATTTTGGAATAAGGCTGTAGCATAAAATGTGGGTGAAACTGAAGCACTGTGAAGACTATCTGGATGCGTTGAGGTTTCATTTTTTAAAATAAATTTGCAAAAATAAAAAAAACTTTTTTCACGTTGTCATTATGTGATATTGTGTGATTAATTCTGATGAAAAATAAATAAATAAATCATTTAATCCATTTTGGAATAAGACTGTAAAGCCCCTTTCACACTGGGCTTGCATGCATTTGTGTTGTGATGCGCGTGGAGTACGTTGGGAAATTGCGCGGATTTGGCGTAGTCTCTGTGTCGGCTGGTGTGTGATGGTGAATAGTTGTGGTCCTAATCTTGCTTATAGTTGCATAGGGCTGCTTTCTGTGCTTTTATTACGACATATGTCCACCACATTCCACTCCTGCCTCTGTTTTTTTCTGCATTGTAGAAATCTGCTCTGCTCTCAGAATGGTAAAAAGCAAATGTATGTGTTTCCTGATGTACAGCGGGACACACTGCTTCCTCGTCAGGGCTGAGAACATAAGATCACAGAGTCATCAGAGTCTTTGTGTGTTCCAAAAAAAAGTAGAAAATATTGCCATTTAAACTCACAAGCACACTTAAACATCCCGTCTATTGTTTCAGCTTTGAGAGCGAGAGAGAGATAGCGCTGTCTCTCTCTGCCCTTTTTTTCAAAACCCTGCACCGGGCGCTGCGACTGTGTGCAGTCACACGCACATGCATGGATTCGATAACCTGTTCTGTGCAGGCACATGTCCAGTTCTGATTACATGCGCACAGGCGAGACACACACACGCACTTTACCTGCTCTCCAGCTGATTCACTCTGGATGAATGCACTCTGCTGTAGCACACATGTGCACAAGGGCACAAAAGGACTGTCTTGTACATAATTCATGGACTCAAACATTATTCAGAAAAGAATGCAGCCATTTGCGATCACACTGGGTTTCCTGTTTTTCTCAGGGACACATGTCACAACTCTGTGGATCAAAGCTATTCACACGCGAATGTCCGCTGCTGAAACCTTTTCACACTTGATGCTCAAAGTCACATGCTTCTGTAAACTGCCACCTGGTTTGTACAAACTGAGGTGCAGTTTGCTCTGAGAGACATCACAGCAGATGACACAAAATATTATTACATCGTCTCGGCCCTCAGCAGCTCCTTGGCAGACTGATCTAGGCTAATCGCGCAACTGCAAAGCCCCCCCCCCGCTGTGAAGAAATATGCAGCCATCAAGGATCACCTCCTCAAAACTTCTAAACTGTCAAACGCTGAAAGAGCCAGTAGGTTCTTCTCTCTGTATGGGCTGGAGGACAGCAAGCCCTCAGAGCTCTTGGACAGAATGCTCCAGCTCCTGAGAGGATACTAACTGGGCTTTTTGTGAACCAAGACCCGCCTCAGGTGCACAGAGCGCCGGCCAACACCACAATCACGGACTGCCGTGCACTGGCAGAGGATGCTGACAAATTCTTCCTGGCCAGCCAGCACCACGGCATGACAGCAGCCGTACTCACATGTGGAGGAAGCAGCTGCATCTCTCCCTCCACAGCAGCACTCCCAAACTGGCTTCTGTTTCATCCATGCAATGTTGGGAGCCACTGACTCAGTTTCTACAGTGTACAGTTGTGTAGATTTGCATACAGTAGCTCAGTGTAGCGCAGACTTACATTCAGAAGCGCAGGCTTTTTTTAAAAATGGCATGCTTTCTGTGTCCAGGGCTCTATGCAGAAAAAAATTAAACGTTTAATTTTTTGCGCTCACCTCATGTACGCCTCCGCATACTGCTGCGTTGGGGAGCAAAATCTTGGTGCTGAGCAGCGTAGAGCTGCTTAAACTCAGCATAGAGCTGCATAACTCAGCTTAGTAGGTACGCTGTAATATGCAACTCTACGTTTGCACGGGTCTGAAAGGGGCTTTACATAACAAATTGTAGAAAAAGTGCAGCGCTGCTAATACTTTTTGGATGCACTGTTGATGGTTGTGACTCAGGGTGATTTAGTAGGGTGGTGTATGTGATGACACCAGCGCATGCTCCCAGATGTGACCAGACATCATAATGACCTATAATTACACACTTCTTGATTTTCACAGACAATGATGGTATTTCTATCTTTGCTTCATCTGTGTTACTCTCTCTCTCTCTCTCTCTCTCTCTCTCTGTGTGTGTGTGTCTGTCCAGCCATCAATTCATCCTCGCAACAGAGCAGTCAGGTGACTAGAAAGGTGTTTATTCTAAGGAGCCACTCACGACTCTATAAAAGGCACGGCACAGAGTCAGGAGCGGCTGGCATGCAGTGACTGATTGTACCGCGTCTGATTGGTGAAGGCATTAGCAGCTCCACAGCCGGCCCATTCTGCCACTGCCGCCGCTGAGGCTTACTGATCTATGAAATGTGCCGAACGACAAAGTCCTGCGCCACGCCGTGCTGTGATAAATGACTGATATCCTTCAGTAAGGCATATTAAAGTCAGATCACACGATGGATAGCAGACAGAAAACAGGAGAAGAGGAAGAAAGGAAGGAGGGGTGATTTAGGAAATGAGGGAGGGGTTTTTGATGAAAATATGTAAAGGCAGGAAATTAAATTCCAGAGTAGAATATCAACACTGCCCCCCCCGTTTCATATGTCCCAAACACTGTCTCTACCTTCTATTTCTAGAGACCGATGAAGAGACTGGGGCCAATTTTGAATTGTTAATGAGCCCCCTTTTGGCCTAAGCACAACGTCTGCTCTGTTTATGCCACAAATAGGCAGAAAAGATTTTGTGCACTTGCTTCACTTCACACAGTTGCTCCCAATGGTAATATTTACATTTTATGCATGACCCGTACTTCTTTGAATGGCTTGCTCTTGCTCACCGCCTTTCCAGGGTAGCCATCTTTTTGGTGCAATGAACCCAGCTTAATGTCAGTTGCCAGCAGAACACTGGAAATTGAGTGCACTCCAAAAATAGCCAACAATTATGATCTCTGTCGTTGACTCCTCCCTGACCACCCCCCCCCCCAAAAAAAAACACCTCTGCACAAAATTGTATCAAAATTCATCCTCTACTTTTTGAGTTTTCATGTACACATAACCTCAGTCCATGAGCCAGTCATCAATTTTGACTTAATCTGTACCACTTAAAGTGATAAAACAACACAGCCTCAGTGTACCATGGCCTACACAATGCAGCAATCCCAGGGTAGCAGCTGTAGCCAGGTAGGGGTCAATGAAGGGTTACACAGAGGTCAAAATTTGACTGAATGTTCTGGAGTTATGGGGTAAAGCAAAAATTGTGACAAAGATGTTTCAGTTTGTACAGGGGTCAGAAGCTAAAAGTTAAGTTAGGGGCAGTGATGGTAGCTCAGTGGTAAAGTTTCTGACTGGCAATCAGAGCTTTTGGAAAGTGCAGGTTCGAATCCCGTGGGTGGCATGTAATTTTTTTTTTTATTTTCACAGCAGCTGCATGATGTGCTTACACAGTCAGAAAATTTACAACTGAGCTACCATCGCTGTCCTGTAAAAGGTACGGGAAAATGCCTGATATCAAAAAGACATGGAGGTATTTAAAAAGTAAAACCACACACTTTATAAAAACACCACATTTTATTGAATCCCTCTTATCAAACGGGCAATGCAAGTATGATCCATCTGTTCCCCTGTAGATAACCCATGGTCACAGACCTACAGTCGTGAAATGACATAAATGAGAAGCATGGTGCTCTTTTTATGGCCACATCTGCTGGCGGCATGTCCAGCCAGCCCCACGCGCATGTCCTGCCTGACATGTGTCTTGTGGACGGTGTGCTGCAGGACAGACACCGCGTCATGTGGAACACAGCTCACGTGGGTAGCGTGACATTCAGATCACCCGCTGTGTATTATGATCTGACGGTCCGTTTCACCTGGGGCAGCCTGTCAATGTACGCGGCATACGCACGCTCGCTGCAGCTTATTGCAACAGTGAGATATGTTTTTATGTATGTCCACGTGATGACAGAAAGCAGACATGCGCATCACAGTGGACAGTTTTTAGTTCATGTCTGTCCAAACGTAGTACTTGTTCCCCATTTGTGATGTCTAGATCCACAGATCTCCACAGCCGCTCCTGTGGACGGACACACCCCCTGTCAGATCAGCACACACACCAACGTGTCACTGTGTCTGTTCGCAAAGCCACTCGCGGGGCACTTAGACAAATTTCACATCCAGCTTGACAGTGATTGTCTGCTGAATGTTGTTGTGTTAATAGTACGAATGGCCACACATTTTATAAGCGCCATGCGAGTGGTGTCAGATGTTCATACGTGTCACCTGGAATTTGGCCGACACCTGCCGCGAGAGGGATCAATGGGCTCTCACTTCGCACACTCTGTCTTTCAGCCACTGGTGTGCGCAAATAGTTGTAGCAACAGGTGTACGAGGCGTTAGGAACAGCTATGATTTTACACGTACGATTCCTGCTTCATGCGCACTTCATGTGCATTTCGACCAAATTTTCACTATGTGTGAAGGGGCCATTAATAATGTTTGCACATATGAAGTTTATCAAGTTTAAGACAAATATGAACAGGTGTTTGAATGACAGTACACAACATACTGTATGTGTTCTCTCATTAACAAACATGCATGTTGTTATTATGTCCATGTTGAATATTTGTCTTTAATTCTTGTTTTTGTCTAATTTGTCTTTTTTTTATGTGTTGGTCATGATTTAAGAAACATAAATTGTACATCAAAATACATGCACTGTTTGTTCTTCATGAGGCGCTATTCCATGGCCAGTGTTAAATCAATAAATTGCAAACACCAGTTATAACTTCTTAATGAAATGGGACCGAACATGTAGAAATGACAAATGATGATTATTAAGACTCAATAGTTAAGAGTAATAAGACTTTTGTCATGATATCATTCAGGAAAATACATTGAAATGTTGAACGCTTTACTCTGAATTTGTTGTTTGTCTACCGTGTCCTTGTTTCTTGTCCATTTAGAAGCTAAAAATAAAAATAATAGCTTGGTATCCTATTTTTCTATGAACTGGACCATTTGAACAAATTAAAAACAATACTGATGTACTTCTACTCAAAAATGTCAGATAACTGTTTATAAAGCCACTTTTAATGAATTCTGTCTCAACTAAATCATTCTGTGTTTGCTGTAGTAAACAAAAACAACAACAACAAATAAAACAAAAACAAAATATGGATGTTCATAAAGCATCAATTACTTTGACAATCACTTATAATTACTACAGGAGAAACATTTAGTCATAAATTACTTTTTTTTTTCATTTTTGTTCTCCACTCCAACATTTCATTTTTGAAAATGTCATTATTACAGGGAAAATCCCATTTTCAGTAATTAACTGTCATCAAAACGCTTGGAGCAGTGGTCGGTGGCGGTGTGAGGTGAACGGGTTTCACGCAGACATCACGCGGTGCTCTGACAGGAACAGGATGCTGAAACAGAGCTGCTGATTGTTTTGGTGCTCTCTCTCTCTGTGGGTGGATGCTCACCACTGTGAACGTGGCAGAAAAACTCAACCGAAGAATTACTTGGCCAATCAAAAGCTGCTATACGAGTCTAATGGTGGCATTTTGATTTCAATACCTCAACCTGTCTGTCAGAAGCGACTGAATCTCTCACTGTTCTATTAAATCACAGCTGGGGTGTTATTGACTGAGTGGATTAGAAGTGGAAAAGGGGAAACACACACCACATGAAGCCTCTGTGAGAAAATCACTGCGACGGTGAATCATATATATTTTCATGCACATGTACAGCATTTTATCTTCTTTTTTTTAAAAAAAAGGCAATTAATAAATTTGCGAGTGATGAATTGCACAAATGCAGCTGGTTGCCTTTCTGGCAAGGTTTATCCCTCATTTGTCTTTCATATATTTATTCGTTGTTTCATTAATTTCTAGAAATAATCAATCACTTTAAGTATAGCTGCAATGAATCATATTGCGGTGTTAATCGTGTGGAGAAAATATGCAATATATGCAATGGTGTAACATCAGTCAGTTGACTAAGAATCTGTTATCAGAAGTGCGTGTCCTGTCATTTTTTAAACTGCATTTTTCCAATTTCACTCTTTCGACACCCCGTTGCTGATAACCTTCTCCAGGCAGTGAACAGACACACAGTGTGATCAGTTCCACGTATTTTCTTGATATTTAATGGTTGTCTTTAATTTTGCAGGTGGTAGAGCAGGTGAATTAGTGGGATAGGCCTTAGATGACCAATATATACACCAGGGTGCAATTCCAGGTCTGTGCTTCCCAACCACCTTGGTTCCTGGATGCCAACCATCCAGGCAGGCAACCAGTCCATCCTACCTCTTGAAAGCATCCATCCATCAATTGTCTTCTGAATCTCAGTAGGTAACTATTCAGTTGACACAAAGACATTCCAGTGATACCCAAGAATCCTCCAAGGAGACCTAGTACCAAAGATGTTCAGTCACTGTGTTAGGCCACTGGTTAGCATTTAAGTCTCACAACCATAAGACAGGACGCACCAAGGACCCTGAGGACTTGGATCTTCATTTCCTGCAAGCATATCGGGATCGTCAAACAGAGCTATCCAACAACTTAATGACCCCATAAGCTCTTTCCACACGTCTCCCGATCTCAAAGGCCTTGGGCCCAGAGACATGTATGTCACTGTTACACTCACTGAATCTCTGTACAACTTCAGTACTTACTCCACACACATTTCTGATGGCAGAGTCCAGGAAGTCATTGAAATCTTGGATCTTAGTCTTCTCAAGGACAGTCACAAACCTAGACACCCCAATTCCTCAATTAGGTTCTCAGGTACTGCAATCAGGTCGGCAAAGATCACAGCATTGTCTGTGATGCCAAGGTGTGTAAGCCTTTCCTTACCAACAAAGGTACCTATGCCACGGCTTAGGCCTAGGGTTAGATGTCCCAGTCCACACATCTGTAAATGAATATTGACCTTTTGTCACATCCAGGTGGAGCTGTAGGCTCTCACCCACTTCATGTTACAGTATCTAGGAATAAGCACCTGCCAAGTAGACCTTTGGACCTATACAAGACTTTCTTACTGGCACTTTCTTTCGCTAACATTCAAAGTGATTTCCAACACTTCTAGTTTTTTCATAGACATTGATTTCATGTTACTTTGACATTCCTTGGTATTGTGGGCCTCAGGAACTCGATAGGCCTTAATTCTTCAGTAATTTTGCTGTATGTTTGTTGTGAGTAATCGAAACCCATCAATCCCTTAAAAAGACTTTCACCTTGTTTTTCTGAGCCCCACAGATTGTTTACTACTGTTGAACGTTCATCAATAATTAATGCTCTTATGAATAATTTATAGCGTGCCTTTTTAACCATGACACATTCTCTCACTGGAGAACAAATGAATTCCCACAATGCTCTTACCAAGGTCAGAGGTTGAACTAAACTCTCATTAAAAGCTGATTTCCCTTCTTCTTGCCACGGGTGAAATGAGAATGACTGGCAGCCTCAAGGTATCGATTCATACTTCGAACACAGAAAGTGGATTGAGGCCTTCACCCGGTGAACCAAATCCCACCTGTGCAGTCAAAGTGCAAACTGCCACCTTTACATTATGCAGATATTCTGAGCTCTTACACAGAGCATGCTCAGACCTTGGAGCTGGTCTGTGTGTGCGTGTGTGTGACAGTGAGGTTTGTCCAAAGTCTGGCTGGGATACTAAATGTTCAATGTTTCTACACTGAAGGGGAAAGATAAAAGCCGTTCTCCAATCACCTCCTCCGCAGCCAAACCAAATCCCCGGGGAACTGTAGCGCCTGTTTTCACCTGCTCTCACATCAGAGGACACACATACAAGCAATCACTCTGCAGATTGTTATTGATCCAATCAGCAAACATTTATTAATATCACTAAATGAGAATGATTAATGAGGTCCTACTGGAAAAAAATGTTTCTTTTCCCTGCATGTGGGAAACACATGTTTTCTTGACATAACAGGACATATGACAGAATTGTGAAAAATGGGAATATGCCATTCCCAAGGTCCTAGAGGCCTGGGAATCAAACTGATTATGACCCATCTTTACAGGAATATGTCCATCTGCTGAGATTTTGGTTGGGTCTATATTTTGGTCAAACCTTATTTTTATGCTACATGTGAAGACACTGTCAGGTTTATGTGTCTTATGAGTGCAATAGCATCACACTGAATGTGTGAAAAGTGTGTTAAGTTCCAAACTTGGCCACTAGGGGGTGAAAGTGAATATGAGCAAAAGTGATAAACGCGTACTTATTTTCCAAAAACTGTGATATTTTAGGACATCTGAGATTTTGCATGGTGGGGGGGGGGCTAGAATGCTAGTGCTCAGAAAAATGAGGACGTGGAAAATGTCCTCATTTTTCTGAGTGTCCTGATATTGAAGGTGTGTTATCATAAAAATGTCCTGAAAACAAGTGCGCACACACACACACACACACAAATGATCTGTGCTTCAGACCGTAAAAGATATTAGCGAGTTTAATTACTATTTATGTGTTTAGTCACAGGGGGACTTTTACGCATCTCAGACCCTCTGCCTGCACCAGCTGCTGCTTAGACAGATCACACTTGTGTGCATCATCATGATTCTGTTTGTCGTGTTTTATTTGCACATCCTTCCTGGTTCCTGTTTGGATATTTCATTTCAGTACATTCCCCTTTAAGGATGCCACCTACTGATGTTTAGTCAGAGTCCACAGTGTCAGCAGAAGGATGAGTAAGGTGCCCCATCCCCTAACCTTATAGCACATGGAAACACTCCACTGACGTCACAGCTGGGAGAAATCCCAGCGACGCATTCATACTCGGGGTCATCACTGCGTCCTCATGGAGATCTGCTTACATTGATGAGCCAAGATCTACTTCATCCTCAATGTGCCTCCATTGTGTCATCTGCAAATGAGGTAAATCTCACTGGCGTACTGACAAAACTATGAACTATGAACCTGCACTGGACGATGGAAGGTATGCTGCAAGTATTTCGAAATGAAAGTGCTCTCTGAGCTCATGGGCAGTTTAATTCTACACCTGCAATCACACATGGGTGCTGGCAACATCAACTGTGTGCTGAATTGACACAATCACCCCTAAATGAATTCATATATACTCCAGTGTTATGGTATAGAGTAACATGTTTCTTACTGTGTGTAGTTTGGGTGAGACAGCCTTTAACACGTGTGCTATGACTGCCTCTGACCTGTCTGCTGCTTGCTCCTACGCCCCCGTTAGTACAACCAGACCACCGCTGGAAGATTAAGTTGCATATGTAGAATGATGCCAACATGTCTGAAAAATGTTACAATCAGACATCTTGGAGATGAGATCTGACTCTTCATTCACACCAGGTGCACTTTTCCTTCCATCCACTCATCCTGTGATTACGATCAGCTGTTTAATCCCACACACATGACTAACATCTGTCTATCAACAACTCATTATATATACACTCACTTGTCATTGCAGAATTATTGTTTTGCATCATGTACGAGGTCTGTCCATAAAGTATCATACCTTTTTATTTTTTTTTAAACTATATGGATTTGATTCATATGTTTTCACGTCAGACAAGCTTGAACCCTTGTGCACATGCGTGAGTTTTTCCACGCCTGTCAGTGACGTCATTCACCTGTGAGCACGCCTTGTGGAAGGCGCATCCTTAAAGGGGTCCTTAAAGCTGTCCGACAACGGGGCGGGACCAATCCTTCCACAAGGCTTGCTCACAGGCGAATGACGTCACCGACAGGCGTGGAAAAACTCACGCATGCGCACAAGGGTTCAAGCTTGTCTGATGTGAAAACATATGAATCAAATCCATATAGTTTAAAAAAAAAAAAAAAAGGTACGATACTTTATGGACAGACCTCGTATTGCAGTATGGTGCAGCACACTTTTGATTTGAGGACTTGCTTCTGTCATGCTGCTTGTCAGCTCTAAGTTTCTACTTATTATGAATTCATTTATTTCTTTTCTTCTCATTATGCAGATCTAGCTTTAGTCTTGGTCTCTTATACATACATATATCTTCAACTGCTTATCTGGGATTGGGTCATGGAGGCAGCAACTCCAGCAAGGGAACCTAAACTTCCCTTTCCCAGGCCACATTAACCTCCTTTGACTGGGGGATCCTGAGGTGCTCCAATGCCAGCGTGGGGATATAATTCATCCGCCAAGTCCTGGGTCTTCCCCGGGGTCTCCTCCCAGCTGGACATGCCTGCAACACCTTCCAAGGGAGGCACCCGGGGGCATCCTTACCAGATGTCTGAACCACCTCATCTGGCTCCTTTCAACATGAAGAAGCAGCGGCTCTACTCCGAGCCCCTCACGAATGACCGAGCTTCTTACCCTATATATAAGGGAGACACCAGCCACCCCCTGAGGAAACCCATTTTGGCCACTTGCACCCGTGATCTAGTTCTTTCACCATGACCCAGCAGCTCTCATGACCATAGGTGAGAGTTGGAACAAAGACTGACCAATCGATTGAGAGCTTCACCTTTTGGCTCAGCTCCTTTTTCGTCACAACAGTACAGTAGAGAGAATGCAATACCGTCTCTGCTGTGCCGATTCTCTGACCAATCTCACGTTCCATTGTCCCATCAATCAAAGGAGTACGCAATCCATTGATTTCCTGCTGAGAACCATGGCCTCAGATTAGAGGTGCTGATCCTCATCTCAGCCACTTCACACTTGGCTGTGAACTGACCCACTGAGTGCTGGCGGTCACATGCAGATGAAGCCAACAGGACCACACCATCTGCAAAAAGCAATGATGAGACCCTGAGCCCACCAAACTGAAGACCCTCCTCCCCCTAATTATGCCTTAATATATTGTCCATGAATATCAAAGACACGATTGATGACAAGGCGCAGCCCTATCGGATGTCAACCCCCACCGGAAATTAGTCTAACTTACTGCCGAGAACCCAAAAACTGCTCTGGCTTTATGAGTACAGAGATTGGATGGCGCTGAGAAAGGATCCCCTCATTCCATACTCCCACAGCACCTCCCACAGTATCTCTTGGGGTATCTGATCATATGTCTTCTTCTCGTCCACAAAACACATGTAGACTGGATGGCAAGGCACAAGACCCTCTCCAGGATCTTTGTGAGAGTTAAGAGTAGGTCAGTTGTTCCACGGCCAGAACAGAACACATATTGTTCCTCTTCAATCTGAGGTCCAACTATTGTCCACACCCTCATTTCCCGCACCCTGGAGAAGACTTTGCCACGGAGGCTGAGTAGTGTGATGCCCCTGTAGTTGGCACACACTCTCTAGTCCCCTTTTTTAAATATGGAGACCATCACCCCAGTTTGCCACTCCTTTGGCACTGTCCCAGACCTCCACGCAATGTTGAAGAGACTTCTCATCCAAGACAGTCCCTCCACACCCAGAGCCTTCAGCATTTCTGGACAGATCTCGTTAGCCCCCGTGGCCTTGCCACTGCAGAGTTGTTTGACTACCTCAGTGACTTACACGAGGGATATTGATGATGATACCCCATCAGCTTCCAGCTCTGCCCCTACTGTAGAGGGCACTCTAGTCTGATGCGCGAGTTCCTCAAAGTGTTCCTTCATGCGACTGATTACTTCCTTAGTTGAGGTCAACTAAGGGCTTACTAGGTCTGTCCAAAGTCCTCCCCCACCTTCTGATCCAACTTGCCCAGATGATGATCAGTTGACAGCTCTTCCCCCTCTTCACCCAGGTGTCTAGAACATGCAGGTTCAGATGAGATGATACAATCACAAAATCGATGATATGCCTTCGGCCTAGGGTGCTCAGGTAACATGTACACTTATGAAGATCCTTATGTCTGAACATGGTGTTCATTATGGACAGTCCATGACTAGCACAGAAATCCAAAAACAAACGAACGCTCGGGTTTAGATTAGGGAGGCTGTTCCTCCCAATCAGATCTCTCCAGGTGTCTCAGTCATTGCCCATGTGTGCTTTGAAGTCCCCCAGCAGAACAATGCAGTCCCCCACTGGATCCCCATGCAGGAATCCAGTCAAGGACTCCAAGAAGGCCGAATACTCTGATTTTTTGTTTGGTGCATACGCACAAACAGCAGTCACAGTTTTCCCCTTGCCACCCAAAGGCACAGGGAAGCGACCCTCTCATCTACTGGGGTAAACACCAACATAGCGCTCAGCCGGGGAGTCATGAATATCCTCACTCTCGCCTGGTGCCTTAGACCCTGGGCAAGTCCAGAGAAGAATAAGGTCCAACCGCTATCAAGGAGAGTGGTTCAGGAGCTGGAGTTGAGTGGGGAGGCAAGGCCCACCAATTCTAACTTGTAGCACTCCACTTCACACATAAGCACCTGCTTCTCCCCCCCACAGTGAGGTGATGTTTCATGCCCCCAGAGCTAAACTCTTTTACTAGGGTCTGGTCCATTGAGGCCTTCAACTTTCACTCCCACTCATGGGACAGCGCACCCAACCCCAGTGATTCCACCTGTGGGTGGTGAGCCCCCCTGGGGGAGATGAAAACTACACATTGCCTTTTCAGGCTGTGCCTGGCTGGGCTCCGTGGCAAGCCCAGCCACCAGGCACTCACTGACGGGCCTTCCATCCAGTCCCTCCATCCAAGCCTGGCTCCAGATGGGGGGCCCAGACTTCCACTGGGCCAGGTCACATTTCCTCTGCCTCGTTTTTCCATGGAATCTTGGTCTCCTTTCTTTTAATTAAACTTGTGTCAACTGGGAGTGATTGCTGGTGCCACACATCTACCACACCAAAGATTTACCTTGGGTCAGAGAAGGCAACCTTCCAAGCAGAAACAGACCCATCACCTCTCAAAAAGAGCCATCTTTCTGCCACACCTGAGTGGACATGGGAATGCCATTGGACTTTACCGTGGTCTTTAACACTGAGGCACCTACATGTTGGAGCATGCTCAGAGAATCCACATGGCCATTGTGCCTTAGCTACTGTTTCTCACAATGCCAGTGGCACGCCTCATGTAAGTCTCCCAAAATAACAACTTAGTTGTCACTCCAGTGGTACCCAAGGATCTTCCAATATGAAATAGCACCAAAGACATACAGTCATCTGAGGTTATTGTCCAGACCTTGTGTCTACTTTGTGAATCACTGTGTGAGTCATGTATAGTATTTAACTCTCATCACCTATCACCTTGACATGTCCAATGTATTTTTTATACATGTCTATGTTCACTATTTCAAAGTATAAAATCCCATTGTGTTGGGAGTGTCCCTTTGATGGTTGACAATAGTCTATGGAAAATGTCTCAGATATCTAAGCTTTTGTCTTGTCATCATGTTGGACAGTTTTGTTTGTTCTTTACTTCTCAAATGGCATTATGTTACATCCACTGGAACAATGGAATAACTAAAAGCATCATTCAGTATTTTGTAACGACATGTGTTTGCACTCCAAAGTTACTCTCCACTGCCAGTTTTTATTAAATACAAATCACAGACATAGTTACACATTGTTGGTATACATCATGTTTCTTGTAGGGGACAAACGTTTCCCTTGTAGTTCCAGGACCCTCTTTCCAAAGTCAAATCAGCAAGGTTCTTTTGTTCTACTCAGTCAGCCAGACTCCTACAGGAGAGTGCACACAGTCACATGCTTGAACCCCACATGGGGACTGACATGGCTCTGAAGGTGACTGTTACAAAACAGCCTCAAATCACAGGGGTTTTAAATGACTTTCAGACACCCTGTACACGATGCTGGTTTCACTTTGAAAACAGCACCCATTGGTTTTTTGCATGTTATTATAGTAATCCACATGCTAGTGTGGACAAAAAAGGCCAAAAGGGACAGCTGACTTGAAATGTTACCAAGGTCTTAAAATCATACCATATCATCCCACCTAGAGTAGGAATGTGCATACAAGTGTTTCATTAGACATTATCAAATTAGTTAAAGTTCACGGCATGCTCAGCACGGATTGTTTTCACCAGTATCCATGCATTGGTCTTATGTCATGAGGATCACTTAAAAACTTGGAAACTGATTTTCATTAAATTTGATGGAGGGAATGGAGTGGTTCTGGGGTCAGTCCAGGAAATTTATTTTCACCTTAGACAATATGCTTGATTAGTGTGTAATTCCAAAGCCACCCAGTCACCCCAATCTTAATCAAAATGAAGAGCAGGTGAGGGCGCCATTTCACCCACTCAGGCTAGTATCTCACTGACACACAACTGGTGGAGAGGAAGAAGCAACATCATGCGAAAACAGGTGAAAAGGCAATAACTTTCTCACGTAGAATCTCACTGAATTGGTCCTCTTGACACATGCACACACAGTGGCCGACTGTTCACTGAAAGCCTTCCAGAGTGGCGGAAAATATTACCGCCACAAATATTGAGCAGTCCACACACGTACCACTTGAGAGCCACTGACATGGTGCGGAGTGCACATGCAAGAGTCATTGACACTAGTGCGGCTGAAATTACCACACATTTGTGAACACAGTGTTCAGGATGGCTGTGAACTGTTATATTGTTATTATGTGAAAGAGGCTGTGAAAAGTCCCCACACTTTAGGCAGAAAAAGCACTGAAAATAAAAATAAATAAATAATAATAAAAAATAAGAAAAGTGTGAACAACCACTCATGAACTTACAGAATGATGTCCATTGAGCCGCGTCTCTCAAGTACCATTGATGTCCTCACAGACATACCTTGGCAACGTTCCCCACACAGGTGAAGTCCGCTGTCCCTGCCCCAGCCGGCAGCATTAGACTGCAGTCCTCAGAAAAATAAATAAATAAAACGACAAAATCCAGTTCATGCTGGCTTCTATGGCCGGGCATGACACATAAAGCGTGCCCATACAGCTGGACTGTGCCTTCACACTGGTGTCGCAGACTGAATGGTCCACCCCTAAAAACTGGTCCGCCCTGCCTCCACTGTGAATGCGTCATTTCAGAGTCTGTTCACCCAAAGCGATCAAATGGATTAATGGGATTATTAGCCATCAGATGACAAGGTAAAACCTCTTAAATCATTCTAAAGACAGTTTTAAGCAGAAACAAGACAATACTTGAAATGTCCGATGCGCAGTGAATGCATCAGCTAGCAGCTCATGTAGCTGCAGCACTCTGATTGCTTCCTCCACCTTTTATGATGAAATAATGCTGAATTTATGTGGAAATGAATGTTGTACAAAATCTTCAGATACCTGTCGCTGAAACAGATGATGACTGGAGTGCAGTTTTAAGCAGAAACAAGGTGATAATCCGTGAACCGCGGCTGATGACGCATGCGGAGTGAATGCAGGGTGGACCAATTTTAGGGGGGACCGTTTGAGTGCATAAAACTCAGTTTTATCAGGTAGCACAGTTCATCTGTGGCTGGGCATGACACACGGCACCGTGATCCTTTGGGAGCACTGCAATAAAAATAAAATAAAAGAATGATGCCACAGTACTGACATCATCCTTTCTGGACTGCCACCAGTGTGCCATGCATGGCGTGCACACTGGCCAAGGGTACCTGCCACCCAGCAGCATTAAACTTAATTCCAACTTCTGTCCTTAAAAAACCCCAAACAAACAGAATAAATAAATAAATAAATAAATAAATAAACAAACCTGAAACCAGTTTGTGCAGCTTGTGTGTCCAGCCCAGCACATGTGCACGTTGCCTGTGTGCCGATCAGGAGCATTAAACTTAAATACACTTCTGTCCTCAGAATAATGAATGAATGAATCAATAAATATATGAACAATAAATCCGGTTTGTGCAGATCATCCATGGCAGGGCAGGACGTGTCCAACCCGCGCGTGCACATGGGTTGTGCGCTGACCAGGAGCATTAAACTTAAATCCACTTTTGTCCTCAGAAAAAATAAATAACTAAATAAATAGAGGTGAACACAGTGAATCCGGTCTGTGCAGCTTGTCTATGGCTGTATAGGATGTGTTTAGTTCGTTCATGCGCATGCATGTCGGGTGGGTGCCAGCCAGCTGCAGAGTGGGGTTGCTGGAGGTTGCTGGACTGTTCAGTCTCTTCCAGAAGCGCTGTTCCTCTCCAATCATATAAAAGTGAAAGTGTGTGTCAACCCCTCATATGATGCACACATTCTGTGATACAGAGATATGTGGTGAGAGGTACGAGGTGCCCGCCTGATGATTTGGCATCGCAGCAATTTTTTTGATTTATTCCAAAACCAAACGACGTGTGGGCGCCGCCCTGTGACTCAGGTGAGGAGACGGTGAACAGCTGTGAACCTTGTGCCAAACTCCATGAATTTCCTCTCGGATGCCATTCGCAGGCTGTCACAGCTCAGTGAGATACTAGCCTTACAAATGTCTTTGGAGACATTACAAAAATGGAGGACAAGCTCACCATTTTACAGCTTTAGTTACATTAAAACATTATCAATCAAGAGTCTGAGTGCTCTACATGTATAGTCACGGTTGACAACTGTGTCATATGAGACAAATTCCTAATTGCTGAAAAGGAAACAAATGGGTGTCAATAAGGCACCAACAATGGAGCTCTTTATTAACTCAAAACTGCATTCCCCAAACTTTAAAATTTCTTACTGTATTTGTTAATACATTCTTCTGTTTTTGTGATTACTTATATTTCTGGAGATGTTATTAATATAAGGGCTATTTATTGCTGTACACAGCCTGATTGCACTGAACTTCCAAGACCAAAGGATCATCAATGTAAACTAGTATTTAGAAAAATATATGCTGGGCTGGCCATGTTTCTTCAGACATTTAGTATAGCTAATGTACCTATTATTATTATTATTATTATTATTATTTTAAATCTGAAACAGTTGTTAACATTGTTCTGTGTACAGTAGATCTTTAATTCACAGTCAGTCGCTCTATTCATGGTAATGGATTGACTTCCATTGACTAATGGGCAGGGTTGGCCTTGAACCCGGAACCTTCTGCACTGGAAAAAAAAGCACACTTAACTGCTTGGCCTTGATTTTTAAAAAATGTTGTTCCAAATGGATATTTAATTAAATCAGATTCTGGATTCCCAGCAGTGTCTAAATGCCTCTTGACCCAAGTCCAAACTCTCCACCAAATTTCATTGATATTTGTTGGTGTTTTTGAGATATCCTTCTGCAGACAGACAAAGACATCACCTCATTGGCAGATGTGAACCTCAATAAAAGAAATCACAATGTAGAATTTTAATGTCTATGTACAACAACCTTCAGAGCCAGTGAAAATGAATTGAAGTACAGTGCAGAATAGTTTTACTGTGGGCTTAAAAGTTGAAGGGTTGTAATATAGGTTGGTATATACGCTGTGGGGGAGGTCAGTTGTGGGAACATGCACCAATGCCATGCAACACTGCATCCACCATGCCATGGAACTCTACTGTGTCCTCGACAGCAACCACGCAACCAGTCAATTGGTCCATTCACACTTCTTGAAAGGAACCACGCACTGTACCTTCCACATCTAGATTAAACTTGGGTGCCCCCTTGGAGTTTGGCCACCACATGGCCAAAATGTTGTAGCTGATGTTCCCCCATGATGCAAGTGATTCTCTTAACTAACTGTTTGTTTCGCACGCAGTCATTCCAGGAGTACAGTAGAGACCGAGTACCAAAGACATTTAGTTGATGTCACAGGTTAGTATCAGACTCTCTCAACCATACAGAAAGCACACTGACCATAAAGACCTTCAATCTCCTGCAAAAGTAACGTTATTGCGAGACATCTCTGTCCGACAGCAACGTCATGACTTCACAAGCTGCTCCCAGGTATCTGCATGGTCATCACTGCTGAGATAAGTGAATGTCTCTATGAGTTCAACAGTTTCAACACATAAAGACACACTTTTGATGGTTGAGTCCAGGAAGTCATTAAAAATCTGGATGTGCACAGGTTACTGTGGGTTATTACGTCCACCAAGGACGCAATAACATCATCTGCGTTTATTTATTTGTCTGACTGTCTATTAGCAGGATTACGTCAATGTTCAGATTTTGACAAAATTTTCAATGAACGTATTAGGCCATGGAAGACTCCATTAAATTTTGGACATGATCCGGATTCGGATTCTGGATCAAGATTTCACTTTATTTAGGCTTTGAAGGATTACCTCAAAACTATTGCTCGGATTTTAACGAAGGTTTCACCACAGATATTAGGCCATGGTAGACTCCATTAAATTTTGGACATGATATGGATTCAGATTCTGGATTAAGATTTCACTTTATATAGGCTTTGAAGGATTACCTCAAAACTATTGCACGGATTTTGTTGACATTTTCACCACAGATAGATATTAGGCCATGGTAGACTCCACTGAATTTTGCAGGTGATCTGGATCGGGTTTCAATTTGGACGCTTCACTTTGTCAGATTTCACTTTATAGACTTTAAAAGATTACGTCAAAACTACTTCATGATGTAAAACCAAGATCAGGAAGACACTATTTTGTTTCAGCTTGTAAATTAAATATCATGTAGCAAGGTGAAGTCCAGATTGAAAAGATTTTCCTGCTAGCTTGGCTAGCAGGGAATTCCCCTTTGGCTGACCTGGTAGAGTTTTGGTGTTCCGTTGGAGCTGTTTGAATCCCACCGCCATCCCGGCCACAAACATAGGTCCTCCGGTCACAATCAGATTGCAACATCTTGATCAGTCAGATCATTCTGGATCACTATGCAGTTATTGCATTATGTTGTGGAATCCGGATCCAGGTAAAGTCCGAGTCACAATGTGAATTGCATATCTTTTATTTTGAGTCCTTGTGGCGGATGTCAGAAATCTCCGATTGCTCTTGTTTTAAGAATGTAATCTGCCCGGTTGTCACTCACAGTAACCACCTCTTCATTCATTCTGCTTTGAGGCATCTGTTCAACAGCGTACACACCAAATACACACATCCCTCCTGTTTGTGGACCTACTGTGGAGGACACAAATACAGGGGAAATGAATGGTCAACCTTTAGAACACAAAAAAGCTGAATCATGCAGCTAAAAGTACAAATCAGAATCACCCATTTTGGAGACCAAAGAAATTACAGGTTGGCTTATTTTCTTATTGATGACAGCAAACAACAGAACAAGTTAGCGAAAACTAAATGGTGTTAGGTCAGTGTGGTGTCAGCTCCAAAGGTTAATGACGTGCATTCACGCACAGGAGAAGAGACAACAATGCTCTTTACAGAAGAGGAGGCGCTGCACGCCCGAGGGGCCGACCATAATGACACCCCTCAGATCTCATTATCAGGCTTATTGATTGGTCACAGCCACCTGTCCGTCTGCCCACGCACAATCACAGACAACCTGCGAGAGTATGAATTTTTCTCTTGCATACTGGGCATGCGCGCACATTTATAAAGCTACCCTTTCCAAGTTAACAAGCTGAGAGATTCTAGTGATATATGGCCTCTTTTATTTCCACTCGCAGCCGTGCACTTCAACAAACACACCCAGAAAAGTGACACGCTCCACACTCATAATGTGCTCGCAGACACCCACACAGCCACTCCACAGGGAATGAACACAAGTTATCACATGCATTAAAACACAGACTCTAATGTGAAGGTGCCACTTTGTACCAAGAGAAAATTGCTTTAATTAAAATTAGCACAGTGGTTATAGATGTATGTCCAGCGGAGTTGCAAAGGTTTGAACACTTTACTCCGTCTGCCCACACACTCAGCACCAACAGTACATTTGTGGGAATGTACTAAACTGCAAAAAACTTTTTATGCTTTCTACCCTGAGTTGCAGGGTAGAAAGCATCAAAAGTTTTTACATTAAATTGGAAATTTATTCTAATTTATTCTAAAAATTTATTCTAAATCAGTAACATTCAATTCATGTTGGTAAATGAGTATCATATATATGTATATGGTTACATTAAAATGGTCGTACTATGCAAAGTATCAGGAAACTCTAGGTCACTAATTCAGTTTATTTATCTAGCATAATCTCAAAGCATACTAATAAAGAATAATATCCTGGCTTTGCCTATCCTATCCTGACCCCATCAGATTGCCTACAAATTAGGGCATCAAGTGATTGCCGTTTGTTGTTTGCTGGGTGTTGCTGGAGTGTGGACAGCTTATGGTTACTTGGTGTTACTGTGCACATTGTTTAATGATAGATTATAAAGGATGGATAAACACTGTCAATATGATCAATATGAATTTTTCCTCCATGTTCGACTTCTTAATGGAACCAAATTTGCTTGATTTGTTTCAGTACAGCTTTTTTTTCACAGCATATTCCTGTATCACGAGTGAGGTGCCAACATCTCCATAAACTGTCTTAAGCCCTGGTCACACGACAAAATTATTTAAATATATGCTGATGCATATACAAACTGTATAATCCAGCAAACCAGCTATGTAATGTGTGAGTGTCTTATATAGTGTATAAAGTCCTTTAGAAACTATTAGAAATCATAATTTCTGTTCAGACGTGAAAACAGTTGTTTATATACACAAATTATATAAATAAGTCATGGAAAAATAAATGTATAAGGTTCAACAAGTAATATTTGTCATCCACTTGATACTGGGGCTTAGTAAATCACTTTCTAGACTGATTCACTGTGCCCCGGGTGCATGTGACACACGAGTCATGTTATCAAATGGCTGATAGTCTGGAGAAGACATAACACATGCTCATCAGTTGGATGGGGTAGTCTTCTAACTAATAACAATTTTTTGGGCCACCTTTCCTCTGTTGTGAGAAATAAATACAAAGACACTGACATCCACAAAATTTACTTTTGATAGGAAAAAAACTGACTTCACTTGTCACTTAGTTTTACCCTTAATGTATCCAAAAACAAAACACTAATTTATAAGGGGGATGTCTTTATGCATAAAAATATGGCATAACTGCTGCAAATATATATGTCGTTCTGCAGATATAGCTACTGATTGACTGTGCCCCGTGATCCACTGTGTCCCAGTTTCCCCTACTGCAGAACACAATTTGCATGGGTACAGTTTAGTTGAAAGGAAGAGCAGCGGCTTTAATCTGACCTGAACATGTAGTTGAGCATTAATTAAGATCTTTTGTCTTTGTTTCTGTAAGCAGGTGATCAAATTCACCCACAAACGTCTAAGCATGGAGATGACTGTCTGAGGACCAAAGGGAACTATAGGAATAAATCCCATTAAGATCTCCTCACACAGAGCTCATCTGCCGCTCCTCACACACTCCTGTCTCCTAGGTGCCACCACACACTGAGAAAAAGTAACTTAGACCATTTAACAAAAATATTACTGCAGATTTTTTTTTTTTTTTTTTTTTACATCTGAATGTATTAGTTTTTCCTCAAAGTATATTTAAAATTCAGTTGAAACCTAAAATGCTAAATGTTATTTGAGGGAAAATGAATAAATTTAGATGCAACAAATTATAGCAATTTCTCTCAGTTGGTCCAAGTTATACTTTTTCGGTGCAGTCAAACCCTGATCTGCTGTACTGGGGACAAAACTGACAAACTGTGGCACCGGTATCTAGTAGAGTGATGGTACATGAGATCCAGTGCAAAAACCAATCATCAATTTCAAATTAACTTTGTGAAGAATGCAAAACAACAACAACAACAACAAAAACAAACAAACAAACAAACAAAAAAACAAAACAAAAAAACCCCCCAACATTTCCTCTCTGTTGGCTATGAAGCACTGCTGCTGAGCCAGAATGGACAGTAGATATGATCAGCTCCATGGACTTTGCATTTCCTGGTGGTGGCAGTAATGCAACAAATAGCAGGTTTGCCAAATGTGTTTATTCTGCAAGAAACATTTTATAGGACACAGGTGGGGATCAATCCCATGACTTTATTGCTCTGAGGCACCAGTGCTAACCACTAATCCACCGAGCTGCCCATCTCAGTCTTCCGAAGTAAAAATTTTCAATGTTTTCAGTTTACAACGGTAAGACATTTACAAACCTTTTCCTAAGCGATGCCACCAGGAGTGTGGTCTTGTGACACCGCAGTTTCTACGCAATTATGCTTATATGTTTCTTGAAATATCTTAGAAGCACCTTGTCTGATTTTGATTAAACTTGACAGGTAAATTGGGTCTATAGATGGAAAGAAGTGATTTGAGTTTGGTTAGGATTTGTCAACGATCAAGGCGAGAGGTGAAGATCAAATTTCTAATCCCATGCTTACATATATGCTTCTGTTTATTCGTCTCTACAAGACAGAAGACGGACTACCAGAGCAAGAATTTTAGCTGAGGAAGCTTCTGCAATTTGAAGTGAAACGTCCTTGCGTCAAGCAACCCAGTCCAGTCAAAGATTCAAGCTTCTCTACAACAACAGTGAACAGTGATCATGGATAATTATATTCTGGACTCACACATCATTCCAGCAGGGGGCGATAAATCCTCTATATATAGAGGATTTACCGATACCGATTGGATAAAATATATATATATATATATATATATATATATATATATATATATATATATATATGGTCTATTAGATAATAAACCAACCCTTTTATTTTATTTTTTTTTAACTATATGGATTTGAATGACGTGCGATTACACCAATCATGCTTGAACCCTCGTGCGCATGCGTGAGTTTTTTCACGTGTGTCGGTGACGTCATTTCCCTGTGGGCAGGCCTTGAGTGAGATGTGGTCCCGCCCTCTCGGCTGAATTCCTTTGTTTCACACGCTGCTCGAGACGGCGCGCGTTGCTTTATCAAATTTTTTTCTGGACCTGTGAGGAATATCCAAGTGGACACTATTCGAGAAATTAAGCTGGTTTTCGATGAAAAGTTTAACGGCTGATGAGAGATTATGGGGTGTTTCTGTCGGTGTAAGGACTTCCCATGGAGCGGGACGTCGCGCAGCGCTTCCAGGCGCCGTCGTCGGCCTGTTTCGACCTGAAAACATCCTAATTTAAGGCTTAATTCACCCAGGACGTCGTGAGAGAACAGAGAAGATTCAGAAGAAGAGGCCGGCATGAGGACTTTATGCGGACATTCCACTGTTTGACATTTTTTAATGAAAGACGTGCGCGCAAATTCGCCGAGTCGTTTCCATGACGACTCGGCAAATCTGTGTGCGCCGCGACAGGAAAAACACCTCCGTGTTGAAAACCATTTGTAAAATTCAGGCGGCTTTTGATGGCTTTCAACAAGTGAGTAACTGAGAAATTGTTTAACAGCTTGGGCATGTTCCAACTTGCCCGTTAAGGTTTCCAACGGAGGTGTTTTTCCTGTCGCGACCCCCCGCGGTCGGATCCGGCCCGACATGCGACTCTGCCCGCACATTCTTTCATTACAAAATGTCCGTTAACAATGGAATGTCCGAATAAACTCCTCATGCCGACTTCTTCTGAAAGTTCTCTGTTCTCTGACGACTTCCTGGATCAACAGAGCCTGAAATATGGAAGTTTTCAACTTGAAACGGTGAGACGCTGCCGCCTCGAAGCGCAGATCGCCATCAGGCACCGTGGGCTGTCCTTACGGCGACTCTACCAGACCAAAATCTCTCATCAGCCGTTAAAATTTTTACCGAAAACCAGTTGAATTTATGTAATGGTGTCCACTCAGTTGTGCCTTACAGTTTAGAAAAAATTTTGATCAAACAAAGCAGCAGTCTCTGAGCCATTCCTAAACAATGAAAAAATCAACGAGAGGGTGGGCGACTCCTCACTCAAAGACTGCCCACAGGCGAATGACGTAACCAACAGGCGTGAAAAAACTCTCGCATGCCCACGAGGGTTCAAGCATGTCTGATGTAATCACACGTTATTCAAATCCATATGGTTTTTGAAAAAAATAATAAGGTCGGATACTTTTCTAATAGACATCGTATATATATATATATAAATCCAAGTGCCCCCCTCGTGTAACTTTGATCACGGAAAAACTGGGGAGAGCTCACGTTTGCCGTTTGGTATGTCTATATATTTTGGGTCAAGGATGAATGCCGCCAAAATGGAAAGTTGATAGGATAAACATTTTTGGAGAAATTAGGGATATTAGGTAACAAGAGTGAACAGTGGATGTTGGTATGACCATTAATCAGTCCCTGGTAACCAGACAAGCTCTGAACAAAGGAAATATGTCCACCTTGTCAGTTGTAAAACATGACATGAACTAAATGTGCCAAATAATAAATACAATTGTTCACAAAGCTTTCTTGTTTTAATTTCCCGCACTTTCAGTTAAAATCATTTTAGAAACTTTACATAACTTATTACCACCCTTGAAAAATGTCAGCTACCTATTTTAGAAACCCTACCCAATCTACAGCCTATGGATCCCCACAGACAACGCACTAGTAGTTTTACCCACAATAAAATCTGCTGTAATTTTGTGATATACCCCAAAAATAAATGTTTGTTTTTTTTAGTTCAAGGAATTCTTTGCAACATAAAATACCTTTATTTTAATGATTATTGTTGATCGGGATGAACAGTAATCCATTAATAATCAAAAATCACAATGTGGACAAAGTGTATATCCTGACTGTCTGCAACATACAAATGTGGTTGTTGATGTGCTGTGACAGATTAATATCCTACTGAAAGTACTTCTATATTTCTGTACCTGGTTGACATTTGGCTCCTTTCAGACAAGTGCAAATATGTTTTTATGATGCAAGGCAGTTTTATTTTGCCACTCCTGTGATTGGTTATGTGCTCTCGGGGAGACCCGAGTGGGTGGGGACCTTTAAGAGCCTCTGCCTGCTTGCTGTCGTGTCTTTGTGCAAAGTGACGCTCAGCAGCAGTGGAAGAAGAGGAGGAGGAGGAGGAGGAAGAAGAAGAGGTAGAGGAGGAGGAGAGACCAGTGCACCCAGAGCAGCACAAAGTTTCAGGCTGCAGCTGTTCGGAGGCAGCAGAGATGCAGCCGGGCACCGAATGTGGAATCAGGTTTGTACAATGTGCATGCTGATGATTTAATCCAAACCTAAAGTGAGATAAATCTTTAAAGAGGCTGTGAAATCCTGTGCAGAAGATGTGTTTTGTGTTATTTCTGTGCTTTTTGAATTTACTGTATATATATATATATATGCAGGTATAATTTAGAACTTTTCTAGGCCTGATTGACTTTGAAAGATAAGAAGTACAGATGTGTCAGATCTAAACAGAGGTGATGTCATATCAATAATCTTAAAAGTTAAGCAAAATCCAAAGGAAACACCTTTAAAATGAATCTAAATTAACTGAAAGTGCTGGCTGTGTCATTAATTTGTCTCAGCTCAAAGATGCAAACAATAACATTAGTGGATATGACGCCCCGGAAAGCCTTCTGATGCACATTTTAGTTTTAATTTATTCCATCCAACAGAAACCACCAGCTGACCACATTCGTGGACCAATGTGCCGTGAAATAACAAGGACGATCAATGCTTGTAGGTCAACACACTATTACTCGCAAAGCAAGCAAGCCACCTTCAGGAAATGTGAATTATATAACTTGGCTGTGACCGGCTGTATTTTTCCTTTTAAAGTCCCATAAATCCTTCCAGTAGTCCAGATGTTTACATAGGAAACACACAGCAGTATTCTAATGCTGGAAATTTGGAAGAAATTTAATCTTCCAAGGAATTCCTGCACTGATGAATCACCTTTACGGTTTTTCTCTTCTGATCAGCTCCTATCAGGTATTGCGTAACAGGACACAGGGAGTGATCAGGAAGGTGTGTGCTCGGGCCTGATCACTTACCCACAGCAGGGCACGTCTCGGGGTCTGGCTCTGTGAAATCTGTGCCAGGCTGTGGAAGCACCACAGCCTTTCTGGCTCGTCTTCCTTCCAGCTGCATTGTGTCACATTACAGTGTCGAGCCGTTGAATAATTAACCGTGTTATGTTAACAATGAGTAATCTGAGTTTTACGATCTGGAATCTGATGGAGGCCAACGAGAAGAGGACAAAGTGACAGTTCTACTTTCATCTGACTTGACGCGACTATGTGGAGACTGTGCTGCATTTTCCTAAAACATCTTACAGATAACATGTACTTACAGACTGACAGTGGCACTAATACCAACAACAAACAGGATGATTCTTTGGCTCTTTTTCTGCAGGCTGACAAGTGGAATGTTGATGCTTTATTGAAAAGTTTAGGAAAATGTGTGCAGGTTGTAGCTGCTTTGGTGGAACAGCTTCTGCAGATAACACATAAAGGTATAGCGCCGCTCAGCAGAATGATCTGCGAACGGCGCCGTGTGATGAGAGGAGAAATGCGAAGGCAACACCCTCCATACATCCCGTCGAGGTAAAAACACTGAGTACAGTAGTGTTCAGAATAATAGTAGTGCTATGTGACTAAAAAGATTAATCCAGGTTTTGAGTATATTTCTTATTGTTACATGGGAAACAAGGTACCAGTAGATTCAGTAGATTCTCACAAATCCAACAAGACCAGGCATTCATGATATGCACACTCTTAAGGCTATGAAATTGGGCTATTAGTAAAAAAAGTAGAAAAGGGGGTGTTCACAATAATAGTAGTGTGGCATTCAGTCAGTGAGTTTGTCAATTTTGTGGAATAAACAGGTGTGAATCAGGTGTTCCCTATTTAAGGATGAAGCCAGCACCTGTTGAACATGCTTTTCTCTTTGAAAGCCTGAGGAAAATGGGACATTCAAGACATTGTTCAGAAGAACAGCGTAGTTTGATTAAAAAGTTGACTGGAGAGGGGAAAACGTATACACAGGTGCAAAAAATTATAGGCTGTTCATCTACAATGATCTCCAATGCTTTAAAATGGAAAAAAACAACAACAACAAAAAAAAAACCAGAGACGTGTGGAAGAAAATGGAAAACAACCATCAAAATGGACAGAAGAATAACCAGAATGGCTCACCCATTGATCAGCTCCAGGATGATCAAAGACAGTCTGGAGTTACCTGTAAGTGCTGTGACAGTTAGAAGACGCCTGTGTGAAGCTAATTTATTTGCAAGAATCTCCGCAAAGTCCCTCTGTTAAATAAAAGACGTGCAGAAGAGGTTACAATTTGCCAAAGAACACATCAACTGGCCTAAAGAGAAATGGAGGAATATTTTGTGGACTGATGAGAGTAAAATTGTTCTTTTTGGGTCCAAGGGCCGCAGACAGTTTGTGAGACGATCCCCAAACTCTGAATTCAAGCCACAGTTCACAGTGAAGACAGTGAAGCATGGTGGTGCAAGGATCATGATATGGGCATGTTTCTCTTACTATGGTGTTGGGCCTATATATCGCATACCAGGTATCATGGATCAGTTTGGATATGTCAAAATACTTGAAGAGGTCATGTTGCCTTATGCTGAAGAGGACATGCCCTTGAAATGGGTGTTTCAACAAGACAATGACCCCAAGCACACTAGTAAACGAGCAAAATCTTGGTTCCAAACCAACAAAATTAATGCCTCACAGATGTGAAGAAATCATGAAAAACTGTGGTTATACAACTAAATACTAGTTTAGTGATTCACAGGATTGCTAAAAAAGTAATAAAAGTAATAGGTTTGAGTTTGTAGCGTCAACAGCAAATGCTACTATTATTGTGAACACCCCCTTTTCTACTTTTTTTTTTTTTTTTTACTAATAGCCCAATTTCATAGCCTTAAGAGTGTGCATATCATGAATGCTTGGTCTTGTTGGATTTGTGAGAATCTATTGAATATACTGGTACCTTGTTTCCCATGTAACAATAAGAAATCTACTCAAAACCTGGATTAATCTTTTTAGTCACATAGCACTACTATTATTCTGAACACTACTGTACATCAGTGTATCAGGCCTGACCCTCTGCTGTCTCTGACAAATTCTTCCATAACCTTAACTACCTGTTATCACTTACTGGTCACCACCAATGTGGTTACTTTAGACTCATAGCAGATCAACTGAGGAGAAAGTAAACTCACCAAATTGTAATTTTCACAGCCAATATTTAAATTTCATGCATCAGTTCTGCTTTGACATGTTTTTTATAATGAGGAAGCATAAATCAGATATGACGTTGGAGAATTCACCTGTGCATTCTGTGCCATCAGAGCGTGCCGACCCTGAAATGATAGCAATGTCACGCTGAGCGTGATTCAGTTTGCTTGTACGTAATGAGGCAACGCAGCATGTGGCGACATATGCTCACACTATATTTGTTGTCCCTGAAAACTACACTTGAATGGTAGAAAAACTCAAAGAGAAAATAACTTGTGTTGGACATCTCAATTAATGATTGTGTTTTCATTAATGAATGACATTTTTGCTTAATTACTCACTCACTCATCTTCAACCGCTTACTCCAATTAAGGGTCATGGGGGGCTGGAGCTTATCCCAACAGTCATCAAATTCAAAATTCAAATGTATTCATTTATATAGCGCCAATTCACGACGGGGTCACCTCAAGGCGCTTCACACAACACAACTTGAAAAACAGAACAAAATTAAGTAAAAGATTAAAAAGCACAATAACATAAAATACTAACAATAAAACAGGGAAAAAAGATGGGTCTTCAATCTAGACTTAAAAATCTCCACAGAGTCCACAGGGTGGGGGCACAATAAGAAAAGGCTCTGTAGCCCACAGACTTTTTATTCACCCTACACAGCAGTCCTGCACCCAGCGAACTCAAGGCCTGAGCCGGTACGTAGGGCTTAACTAAGTCAGCCAGGTAGGGAGGTGCCAGTCCATGAACAATTTTATAGGCTACTAACAGCACCTTAAAATTTGATCTCAGAGGGACAGAAAGCCAGTGAAGCGATGCCAGAACAGGTGTAATGTGGTCAAACCCTCTACTTCGTGTCAAAGTCTGGCTGTAGCATTTTGAACCAATTGAAGACCCCAAATGCTGGACTGTGGTAAACCAG
The DNA here is from genome assembly GCF_902500255.1 of Thalassophryne amazonica. Lineage (NCBI taxonomy): Eukaryota > Metazoa > Chordata > Actinopteri > Batrachoidiformes > Batrachoididae > Thalassophryne > Thalassophryne amazonica. The sequence continues at coordinate 39,777,674 of NC_047112.1, read as the reverse complement.
AGAATAGAGCATTGCAATAGTCCAGTCTAGAAGAGATAAATGTATGTATCAGTCATAGAGCGTGAGGCGGGGTACACCCTGGACAGGACACCAGTCTGTTGCAGGGTCACATATAGACAAACAAACACATTCACACCTGCACAAACACATACAGACAGTTAAAGTTTCTGATCCACCTGACCTGCATGTCCTCGGATGTGGGTGGAAGCTGACAGGAACCCACGTAAACACAGGGAGAACATGCAAACTCCACACAGAAAGGCCACAGGTGGGAATCGATCCCATGACCTTCTTGCTGTGAGGCAACAGTGCTAACCACTAAGCCACTGTGCTGTCCCCACTTAATAACTACCTATTTAAAATGCTTGAAATGTGGAAACTCCTACCAAGAGTGTGAATTTTTGTAACCTCTCCCATAAAACACCTATAGATTGCAGAAACAAGGCTTTGTGAAACTGGAAAAATTATTCAAATAATTTCAGAGATTATTTACAGTATAGTTTCAAAGTGTTCAAAACAGAGAATGAAACAAAGGTTTTAAAAATATTTTACCTTTGAAATTCTTGGAGCACAATTATAGTGCCATCTACTTTCTACGCTCTTGCATGAGATAGCTCAGTATTTAAGGAGCTGGCATTCCAGTATGTTGACCTGGGTTCAGTTCCTATCATGCTGCCTGTGTCCTTGGACAGGACACGTCATCTCTGCATTGTCTCTGTCCACCCAGCTGTAAATAGCTACCGATTGATGGGGGCTCTGGCTATGGTGATGGGTTCAGATGATGGATGACCGATTTGTGCATGCATGGCAAAGTGCAAAATAAAATAATGTACCGTAGGCATCCAAAATAAAACTTGGATGTTTAGAAATGCTGTGTTGAAAATTCCTTGGTGTTGCAACATAAATGTTCAGTGACTGTTGTTGTTTTCAGTCATGCAGCCAGATACATACAGGATGCTGGGAGGTGTGAGAAGTGTGAGAAAAGTTTGCCTGAAATTTCAAGTGCAAATAAAGTAGTAAATAGTTAAGCTACCGATGCATTATTTACTGTGCACTTTATTACACTGCCGACGAGGATAAACCATAGTCAAGGATTACGATGGCTACGTGCATCCAGAAACTATTCACAGTGCTTCACTTTTTCCACATTTTGTTATGTTACAGCCTTATTCCAAAATGGAGTAAATTCATTTTACCCCACCCATAATGACAATATGAAAAATGTCCTTTTTTTTTTTGATTTTTGCAAATTTGTTCAAAATTTTAAAAAGTAAGAAATCGCATGTACTTAAGTATTCACATTTTCTACAGGTGCATTGTGTTTCCACTGATCATCCTTGAGATGTTTCTACAGCTTAATTGGAGTCCACCTGGGGTAAATTCAGTTGACTGGACATGATTTGGAAAGGCACACGCCTGTATACATATAAGGTCCCACAGTTGACAGTGCATGTCAGAGCACAAACCAAGCATGAAGTCAAAGGAACTGTCTGTAGACCTCTGAGACAGGATTGTCTTGAGGCACAAATCTGGGGAAGGGTACAGAAACATTTCTGCTGCTTTGAAGGTCCCAATGAGCACAGTGGCCTCTATCATCCGTAAATGAAAGAAGTTTAAACTCACCAGGACTCTTCCACGAGCTGGACGCCCGTCTGAAGTGAGGGATTGAGGGAGAAGAGCCTTAGTCAGGGAGGTGACCAAGAACCCGACAGTCACTCTGTCAGAGCTCCAACATTCCTCTGTGGAGAGAGGAGAATCTTCCAGAAGGACAACCATCTCTGCAGCAATCCACCAATCAGACCTGTATGATTGAGTGGCCAGACAGAAGTCACTCCTTAGTAAACAGCACGTAGCAGCCCACCTGCAGTTTGCCAAAAGACATCTGAAGGACTCTCAGACCATGAGAAACAAAATTCTTTGGTCTGATGAGACAAAGATTGAACTCTTTGATGTGAATGTCACGCAACATGTTTGGAGGAAACCAGTCACCATCCCTACAGTGAAGCATGGTGGTGGCAGCATCATGCTGTGGAGATGTCTTTCAGTAGCAGGAACTGGGAGACTAGTCACGATTGAGGGAAAGGTGAATGCAGCAATGTACAGAGACATCATGGATGAAAACCTGCTTCAGAGCTCTTGACCTCAGACTGGGGTGATGGTTCATCTTTCAGCAGGACAGTGACCCCCAGCACACAACCAAGATGTCAAAGGAGTGGCATCAGGACAACTCTGTGAATGTCCTTGAGTGGTCCAGCCAGAGCCCAAACCTGAATCCGATTGAACATCTCTGGAGAGATCTGAAAATGGCTGTGCACCAACACCTTCCATCCAACCTGATGGCGCTTGAGAGGTGATGCAAAACTGCCCAAAAGATAGGTGCATCAAGGTTGTGGCATGATATTAAAGAAGACTTGAAGCTGCAATTGCTGCCAAAGGTGCATCAACAAAGGATTGAGCAAAGGGTGTAAACATTTATGCACATGTGATTTCTTTTTTTAATTAAAAAAAACTTATGTTGTCATTATGGGGTGTTGTGAGTAGAATTTTGAGGGAAAAATAAATTTACTCCATTTTGGAATAAGTCTGTAACATAACAAAATGTGGAAAAGTGAAGCACTGTGAAAACGGCCATGCACTGACGCTTCCCATCCAACCTGATGGAGCTTGAGAGGTGCTGCAAACAGGAATGGGCAATACTGCCCAAAAATAGGTGCACCAAGCTTGCGGCATCATATTCAAGAAGACTGTAATTGCTGATTAAGGTGGATCAACAAAGTATTGAGCAAAGGGTGTGAATACTTACATACATGTAATTTCTTAGTTTTTTATTTTAAAAAATTTTCATGTTGTCATTATGGGGTGTTGTGAGTAGAGTTTTGAGGGGAAAAAATGAATTTACTCCATTTTGGAATAAGGCTGTAACATAATAAAATGTGGAAAAAGTGAAGCGCTGTGAATACTTTCCGGATTCACTGTACAGCAAAATTGATGAGTCTGACCAAGAGGCAGATGACTAACAACAGTACGTAGAACGGTTGGAATTCTATTCTGTGTCTAATAATATCATGGATGCTGGACAAAATTGTGCCATCTTCCTGAGTGCATGTGAAGGAAAAGCGAAATACGTCCCAGCCGGGTAAGCCGGGAGACACCTCCCTGACATCCTTATTGATGCTTTTGTGTTCTCACTTCACAGCAAAATGCACTGTTAAGGTTTTAAGTTTCATTCAGAAGTGAGTTAGCAAGGCCAGTCATTTGCAGCTTTTGTAGCTGAACCGAGGAGACTCACTGAGCGCTGTCCATTTGGGACATAACTGGTTGACATGCTGAGGGATGGGTTGGTGTGTGGTGTTAATAACGACCATATCCAACGCTGTTTGTTATCAGAACTGGATGATAAACTGACTTTAGTGAGGGCAATGGAAGTAGCAACAGCCATGGAAATGGCACCAACAGATGTAGCTGAGTTGCAGCAGTCAGGAGCAGAGGAGGCTGTTCACTAACCACAGCCAGGGGTCTCAAACCACAAACCGTCTGCTGCAGGATATCTTAGATGCGGTGGAACTCACAGGCCTTCTGACTGCCGTTTTGTAGGTGCACCTTGCCACAACTACCATAAAAAAAGACGCTTAGCCAGAAAGTGACGCAGTGTTCAGCAGCACAGACAGAACAGAGGAAAAGCACGAGGTGCAGCCCACACAGTGGAGGAAAATGATGAAGTGGAGGATTACACTCACATGCTGTACAAACTGAGGGAGTGCAGCTGTACAGAGAACAACTGTCAGTGAACGGACACGACATTACGTTTAACATTAACGCAGGTGCAGGCTTGATGATCTTGAGTGAGAAAACATACAGGGAGATGGAGGGAAGAAAAGTTTTTCCTTAGGAGAGTCCAAACCTGATGGGGAGAGATTGTTTCAACGTAGTTAGACTAGACTGGGCAGCCATTTTCAAATTACAGGTAGGTCAGCAGCAGGAGTTAAATGCTCTACTCTCATAACACAGGGAAGTGTTTAAAGGTGAGTGAGGCACTTTTAGTGGAGGCTACTGCTAAGATCTATGTAGACCCAGAGGCCAAACCTCTTTACTTTAAAGCTTGGCCCCGCCATATGCACTCAAAGAAAAGGTTGAAACAGAATTAACCAGACTACATAAGGAAGGTGTTTCTGAGCAGCCCCAATAGTTCCCATTATAAAACCAGACAAAACCACAAGAATCTGTGGGGACTACAAAGTCAATGTGAATCCGGTATCCACGTTGAACAACTACCCTATTTCAAAGACAGAGGATTTGTTGGTAGTGCTCAGAGGGGGACAGAAGTTCACAAAACTGGACATATCGCAGGCCTACCAGCAACTTCCAGCAATCAACATACATAGTGGAATGTACCAGGACACCAGGCTCCCCTATGGGGTGTCATCAGCCCATGGATAACTTACTACAAGGACATCTTTAGGTAGTGGTGAGAGTGGACAATGTCTTTGTAAACAGGGATGATGACACCAGCCACCTGCAGAACTTGGGTGCAGTACTGGGTAGACTCATTGTAGCAGGACTAGATGTGGGAATGGAGAGCCAGTGAGCCACTGTGCAGTCTTGATGACCTGCTGCAATTGTTTCTTCTGGGATCCAGTGCTGCTGGCACACCACAGTATACATCCATAGGTCAGGATGCTCTCTACTATGCAGCAATAAAAGCTTTCCCTGCAAATGTAGAGGGAGTTTGCTTTTCTTCAGCATTCTCATGAAAAAGAGACACTTCTGGGCCTTTTTAATCATGTGGGTGGTGTTCACAGTCCAGTCCAGGTCCTCTGAGATGTACAGTCTGAGAAACCTGAAGTTTGTGACCCGCTCCACTTCTTCCCCATTGATGCTCAGGCCTGAGTGCCATGTGGTCCTTAACTTCCATAAGTTAGTGATGATTTCCTTTGTCTTCTTGGTGTTGAGGTTGTTGTCACTGCACCAGGCCACCTGTGCTTGGTCCTCCTCCCTGTATGGTGCCCCATCATCATTTTTGATCAGCCCTATAATGGTTGTATCATCCGCAAATTTGATGAGGCTGTTGGAGCCATGGGTGGCAGAGCAGTTATGGGTGTACAGCATGTACAAGACAGGACTAAGGACATATGTTGAGCAAGCCTGGGACTGGGTGCTCACAGAGTTGGACCCAGCCTATGTAAGTTGGTACTCAGGCCAGAGGTGGATTCCTGAAACACTCGTTGAGAAGATGGGTCCAGTATCATGGAGGATGAAAACACAGGGTGGTATGCTGGTAAGAAGACTCAGGACCAAATCGTCCACGTCATGATCAGAAACTGACAGAAGCCAGACTCCAAGAAGAGAGTTTACCAGTCGGCCCGGTGCCCCCCGAATTGACAAATCCAGAGACAGAACATCTGACACCAGAGACTGTTGAGCAGGCATCCCTGAACAGAGTCTTGATGAGGGAACACGTTATCCAAGGTTAGTAAGGTTAGACCTTACTTATGTGAAGCGCCTTGAGGCTGCTTTGCTGTGATTTGGCACTGTATAAATGAAATAAATGGAACTGAATCCAGTGAGAGTAAAGAAGGCACTTATCTCAAGGATTACATCCTGGGTATCTTGAGGAGGGTAGTCCACCCCTACCTCGTAGTTTAGAGTTCATTGTTAACAACAACAAAAAGACTATGGACTATGGGGGGAGGGATTGTTGCAACATGAATGTTGAGTAAATGTTGTTTTCAGTCAGGCAGCCAGGACCACTGAGGGGTCCTGGTGGTCAGATATATACAGGATGCTTGGAGGTATGAAGTGTGAGAAAAGCATGCCTGAAATTGCAAGTGCAGTAAACAGTTTAGCTTCCAATGCATTATTCACCGTGCACTTTGTTACAGTTGCTCTGTTAAAAAAGCACTTGGGAAAATTTTGACGAAAACGATAAATTTCATGGGGGGCTAATAAATTTGTCCTCATTTGTATTTCTGATATTTTGATGTTACCATACGTTAGTCAGACCACAAAGAAGCAACACGTAAGTTAAATTGGGGTTCTTTGTGCATGTATCTTTCACAATATCAATGTTGACAATTGCCGCGCATGCACAAATCGGTTATCCGGAACTGCCACCATGTGACACTCGTCTTGGTACCGGGAAGTAATTTGAGCTGGATTGGCGTCCCATCCACTTCCACTTCACACTGTGGAATATGGAGATAAGTACCAGTACTACCAATGGGCCTCAGGGCCTATATAGGTCTTACTTCTACTTACATCCTTGATAAATTCCTACCTAAGGGTGGATGTTGGTTTTAAACTACTCCAACAATATTCTACACAGTGATGACAGAAATTATGCTTTTTGCAACTTTGAAACAAATTGATTGCTTTAGAAACTTATTACATTTTTAAAAAAGTTGAAACCCTAAATGAAGGAATTGCTTCACAAAATGATTTATAGTTTTGAAGTACTTAAAATGGTGACTGAAACTCAAATAGTTGGAACGCTACTACAGAGGGACCTAGTTGTAGCTAAGAGGTGAATTTTGTGTATAAACGTCTTTAGAAAATGATTCACTTTGCTCAGAACACAAGATGGGAACAGCAATTGCTTCTACATTTGATTAATTGTTTTGAAAAGCTTTAAACAGTGTTACGGCGACATTGAGCGTCCTGTAGGAACGCCCACTCCCAAAATGGCTTTCTCCTAATGTACCCAATTCGCATTGTCAGTTCTGTCTGACTGCTAACTCCAAACTCAATAAAACCTGAAAAAAGCATAACATTTTCCAGCCCAGTCACATTTTTTTTTCGTCCTCCCATCACGAAATGATTAAAATTTTCGTTCCGGGGTTTTTTTTTTTTAAACTCATTATTAGTGACAAAGTGACAAAGTTTTTTTATTCGGCACACAAAATATTCAAATAGAAAAAAATGAACAATTCCACAAACAAACACAGACAAAACTAGTGAGTCCGAAAGGGTGTGGGCTGAAGCAAAGCTTATTAGCGCCCACCCCTGCTAGTACAAGTCCAACAATTCTAATCAGTCATATTTACATAAATACAAATTCAATCAATCAATCAATCAATCAATCAATTTTTTTTTATATAGCGCCAAATCACAACAAACAGTTGCCCCAAGGCGCTTTATATTGTAAGGCAAGGCCTTACATTCACTACTGCATTCACTACTGCATTCACTACTACATGTCGACACACAGACATACACATCAATATACTATTCACTTAGAATTATATTTATATAGTACCAGATCACAAGAAAGTCGAATCAAGGCACTTTACGCCAGTAAGGACTAACCTTACCAACCTAACCCTACTCCTACCCCCAACCCAAACCTTAACCATAACCTAACCCTACTCCTTCCCCTAACCCTAACCATAACCACCCCAGACCCCCCCGTGCACCCATCACGGAATGAATTAGGATAAACTTGTGCTCCCATGATGAAAATTTTGCACTTTTTGTGACAATATGACGAACCAATAGATTAATGTATATTTCGTGCTGCTGAATCACAACAATCCGTGAGACTGGGCTGCATTTTCACATATGAATAGCAGGAACCAGGGAATGACAAAATTGTTGCCACTTTTTGCCAAGTGGCTGAACGATTAGCTGACAAATTGCTTCAGAGAACATTGGAATAGATTTCATGGTGGTCCATCGATAGTGACAGTGAGGTGATGCTGAAAGAGGTTGTGTTTTTAATTTGCTTTTAAAGCTCACTTGTCAAATATTCATTATCTCCACGATCTGCAGACCTCGGATTACTAACACGAGGCCTGCATTTTTTTTCTGGGCTCAGCACAGATGTCACCACCTAGACCTTGTGACATCTCCCAGTGGGGACTCTATTATCTTGTCATCGAGAGATGAGGTGTGTTCATGAAGTGTGCAGATAATCTGTCCTTTATTCTGCTCCTGTGATATATTTGAACTTTCTATTTAGGATCCCCCTCACTGAAAAATTAGCTCACCACCTCTCTTTAGCAAGGTGATGTGTTCATGTCTTAATTCATGTTTCAGAGCCTAATCGTGTCTGTTGTCAGTATAGATCAGTATAGTACAGCTTAGTATCCTGCAGAGTAAAGTTAGAATCAGCATTTTACCCCACACTAAAGTATTAATCATCACTTTTTATTAAAAAGTTAGAAAGGATCATTGGTTTGACGTCAGACAGGAAAACCAGGAAGGTCCCTTGGACAGCGATCCAAGATGCTCCTAGTGTGAATTTGAGCACCTTGTAAGTCAGCATCCTAGCATCAGTGTGTGTGGCTGTTTGGATGCATGTATGCATGTGCATGTGTGAGAACAGGTGAATGTGAGGCATCACTGGAAAGTGCATTGAGCATTGGCAGCAGATGGAAAAGTGCTACAGAAATTCATTAGACTAGAAAAGGTGGACTTGTTTCTCCCTCTGACTGAAAGGGACTGCTGGAAAAGTTGATGTGTTTTATTAATTTTCATTATTATCATGACGGAAAAGTTTTGAATATATTGTGTTAATTCTTACATTTGTAATAAGAATGTTTAATGCTGAGGGTTTTCATGTGAGAAGGCAAAAAGATAAGAACACACGTCTCTCCCCATAGCTGGGCCTTGAGGAGGTTGCAGTTGTAAGAGTAAGACATGGGGGGGGGGGGGGGGGGGGGGTTGCTGTTTACTCCCGTGGGGATAATAAAGACTTCAGTTGAAGCAAGTCATCTGTCACTCTCTTCTTCCAGCCGTAGTCAGAACGGTAATAATTTTCTGACAGGAACTATTTTATGTTTTGATTCACGTCGCCAGTCACAGCTGACTAGTGGAGTGGAACAGGGAAGGATTTTCACATTTAAAAAAATAAAAAACAAAAAAAAAAATTCTAAAATCTACACTCAAATCTCCCAAGTGCCTTTTGGAAAACTGCAGCAGAAATGTCATGTCTTCTCTTTTAAGAAAATCCTTCTCTGTTCCACTCCACCATGAAGTTGTATAGCTGGTGATGCAGCAGACAGATGTTGGACTATGTACACACAGTTTCTGCAATCACAACCACACAAGCCTATAAGGTTTCCTTCACTATAGTCTCCTTCCTCCACAGCTACTACAGTTTTGAGAACTGGCTTTTCCAAATTTACTGTATAGTACCAAAACATAGTTCAAAACATATTCAATTATTTGGAAATGTTCATGAATCCAACCCCTGACTGGCAAACTGGCTGTAAAAGTGATTATTTTTATTAAAATAATTCTCATATTTTGTTTGTACAATTATTTCTGAAAAGGCTCTGAAAATGGGGCACCATGTATACAAATGGCTGTAATTCATAAGTGGCTGATGTGATATTTTTGTTAAATGCCTTGAATTAAAGCTGAAAGCCAAGTAAATCTTGACTGTTTCATTTAAACTCCATTGTGGTGGTGCACAGAGGAAAAAATTACACAAATTGTGTCACTGTCCAAATACTTGTGGACATAAGCGAGTGACCTTTATCTGGGGCTGGTTGACTGGTTGTCACAGTTTTCTCCCAATGGACTTGACAGAACGGCTGCCTGATGGACAGAAAGTGCTGTCTTCTCTCATGTAGAGTGCCAACGTCTCCATATTGACCCGCGACAAGGAGCACACACCTTCTGCTTCCACACGCACCAAATTTCCCGCCTTTCCCCTTCTTTCTTTTTCCGACCTCCTACTGTTGCTGATTGATGCTGCCTGGCCTCAGTGCTCTCGGCCTGGCCGCAGACCAGTCCAGTGTAAGAGTATAGATGTAATTCATAAGAAATTATCGTTTTACACTCCATCTTTCCACCCCTGCTTCCATTCTCAGCTTTACTTTACTTTGTTCTTACATAATCTTTCATTTGGTCACCTCTCCCCTCTCCTCTGTGGATTTCTTAGCGGCATCTGTGTAATTCTTGACCTTATGATAAGAACTATGCTCTGTAGGATTCTATAGGTCATGTTGACTGTTTGCAGACTCACGTTCATAAACCATTTCTACAAGAGCCGACATGAGAGCTTTCCAACTACACCTGCACGATACTGAAAAAAGTAACATTGTGTTATGTCTTTTCTGTGATACATATAGTGTAGTATTTTTTAAAAACTACAGGAATTTTCAACAGATAATTAGGAAAAAATGAATCATTCCCAAATTATTTTAGTGATTCTATATGGTAATGCATCTGCAAAATAATAATAATTTTAAAAATTAAGATGAAAAATGACCTGTTTTTGCTCATCTTTTTTTTTTTTTTTTTTTTTTGCACACGAAATAATTACATACAACTCACATTGATTTACTTTTTTGCAGCCATATCTTATATTTTGGTGTTTTTCTTCTGTGCTTCACACTTTCAGGACAGTTCTTGTCCACAGAGTAATTCATGTTTTAGCATATGTACTTGTAGATTTGTCATGGAAGATGACAATAGTGCAGGTTTAACAACAAACAAACATTTTTTTAAGTTGTAGCGGGATGTGCTTGATTTAATTTGCCTTACTCCACATTGCACATCCTACAGTGTGACCACTATGCGTGCACGCATCATGATGATGTACCCCAAGTGCTCAACCAGATGAAAAAAAAAGTCCCTATAACTAGGGAGATTTCAAAAAATTTTGAAATCTATAAATGTTTGCATTGAATATGGAAATATACACGGAATAAACCATAGCAGGATAGATTTTGGGTCATTTGGTTCCAAAAACCCATATGGACAGAGCCAGTGAAGATATCTGGTTCAAAAATCGCCAAAAATATCGACAAAAATGTCATGTCTTGAGAACCACTGCACCTAGAGACTTGAAATTTGGCTCCAAATGTTGCTTGACCCCAAGTTTATATTCAACTTCTATAGTAACAATAAGCCTATCTGGTGTTTTTTAACAGTAATTGACAAAACAAAATCTAATTTCAGTACATATGTTATGATCAATTGTAACAAACAAATCTATGTTATTTTTATTTCAGGAACATCAGTTGAGTATAATCATCACATGTAAAGAATGACATGGCCACAATGAACTAATTATAAGCAACAGAGTGGTTTTCTACATCAACAGCACATATACGACACACGCGTTACTTGAAATTTTCAAACGCTCCGTCCACATGGGTTTTTGGAACCAAATGACCCAAAAATTATACTGTTATGGTTTATTCCATGTATATTTCCATATTCCATGCAAAAATTTATAGATTTCAAACATTTGTGAAATAACACCCCTCCCTACTATAACCTGTTTTCATTAAAAAAAAAAAACTCAAGAAACCCACCCTCAAATGTCAGAAACAATAAGACATTTATGTTAAATGTGTCATATTTACCGATGTGTTTTCCACCATTTATCCAGGGATGTCAGACTAGATCCCACTCATTCCAGACGAGTGGGATAAATGGACATCCCTTATGCGCAAACACTTCAGTTCCTCACGGAGGAGCCCATGTCCATCCTACTGTGTCGACTAGGAAGTATAATTTCTGTGTTGTGTTCTGGGTCTACCCTAATTCTCCACCCAGTTCTTCATGCATTGAAAACAATAGAATTTACATCCTAAACAGATACCTGAACCATTTCTAGTGGCTCCTTTCATTGTTAAGGAGATGCGGTTCTACTTTGAAGACCCCCCAAAAGATAAGTCCCATAACCAAGCAAAGGAAAACCGTTTCAGTCATGTGCAACCTCATCCTTTCAACTTCACTTGGAGGAGGAACTCCATCCCATAAAGGACAGAGCAATAAAGTGGTTTCTGACAGTGTGATGGCCTTGGATTGGGAAGTTACAGTCTTTATCCACTTCAAGGAAAGATGGAAAGAAATGCTAGGATTTTAAAAAGACAAGAGAGAGTGTGAGAAAAAGGCTCTTATTTCAACAACATCCAAAAAATTGGATTGTAGTGACCAGAAATGTGACATATGTTCAGCCAGTTTCCTCATAATTTGGACCTTTCTGTGACACTGGGCAGCTTCACTCGGATTAAATAAGTATTAACATGTAGAATAGGGTGATCTAACGTGCTCTGCCCGTCCTGCCACCTCTTATGCCTCTTTTCTACATTAAATTTCACATTTTCCTTTCTAACTCCGACCTATCGCTCACTCGCTTGTGCACTAACTCCCGAATCTCTGTCACTGGCGGCCTGCTGGTCTCCCTCGGTCTTCATCATCATGTGAATATTTCATGCCTGGGATTTGAAGATATGATGGAGGTGGATTTGACTGCTCTGACACTTATTGGCTCTGACTGGATGGGTCAGGGGATTTTTGAGAGAATGTGGAAGGTTGGGCTGCAATCTGAAGAAGGGAAGCGAGTGATGGCAGAGAGCAAGCGCTGCAAAGGATTTGTTGAAGTGACTGTCAAATATGACAGTCCTGATTAAGGAATTGGGGGAAATAAACGGGAAAGAAAGGGGTGGGTCAGGGGAGAAAGGTGATTTCTTTCACTGGCTGCCAGGATGTCGGAGTCAGCAAGTCATGGCTGCAAGTAACAAACGTGTTCCAACCCTCTTCTGCCCCCAAGTTGACCGCCTGATGAATCATAACTGGGGGGAATAAAAATCATGTGCAGAACATTAAAGAGTGATGACCGTGTTCATTGTCAAAGTGAGTGATACAACCACTCTCTCTATCTCATAGCAATTTATAAATTAAACTAGCGTGGGAATCCATGGGCTCTAGATTGGGTCATGTTTATAAAATAGGTAGCTGACAATTTTCAAGGGTAGTAATAAATTGTGCAAAGTTTCTATGATGAGTTGGAATGGTGTGTGAGTCCAGAATGTTTTTACAACCTTAGTCCTCAACAGTTTTTAGAAGAACTCAACTCTTTTATTTCCTGATAATTATATATATTTTTTAATGTTAATTTACTGTCTTAATGTATTTATAAATTGTTTAGGTTTTTGTTATCATATACACACTGTTATTATATTATTATAATTATTATTTTTGCTTCTATTTTGTCATTTGATTTTTAAATGGACCACAATGGAAATAAGTGTTTTCACTTTCTTGTCATCCATGTATTTTTAACGTATTTACAATTATATTATGTATTTACATTGAGCTTACTTATGTATTTACATGTAGCAGGGGTGGTGGCCAAGTGGTTAATGCGCTTGGTTTCAGTTCGGAAGGTTCTGGGTTCAAATCCCACCCCTGCCACATTTCTCCATGTAATGTGGAGTTGCGTCAGGAAGGGCATCCGGCATAAAACCTGTGCCAAATCAACATGCAGATCCACCTTGGATTTGCTGTGGTGACCCCGAGTGCAAACAAGGGAGCAGCCGAAGGGACTTACTTATTTACATTGAGCTTACTAAATAAAATCACAAATTCATGCTTTTAATATATAGATCATTTACTGCCCCCTGCAGGACTGGTGTGTAAGTCCAGAATGTAAATATCAATGTCCATTGTTCAGTGTTTTTTTTTAGCTAATATATGTAGCTTCTCTAAACATATTAGCAGTGCAAATTATTGGAAAACTTAATTTGGACCTTTGACACCCCCCCCCCAAATGAGTGACCTATTATAAATTTGACCTAACTCACCTCTGTACAGTATGTGTGTCAGGTTTCATACAAACTGAAGTGAAAAACAATTTTGATGAATTTTGGTAAATTTGACCTGACCTGGGCAATTCCAGAACTCCACCTCTATATATGTGTGTCAAAGCTGGTGGACAGCAGCTGAAAAACCTAATGTTTGACCTTTCACACTAATAACTCTGACCTTTTCCAGAACAGAACACCTTAACCCTCAGGGGTTCATAAACTTCCCAGCAAGACAAATAAAACAAAACAAAACAAAACAAAAACCAGAACTTCGCAGATATGATGGTGCTTTGAGGAGAAGTTGCCCCGTGTTGGATGCGCCCGTGAGAGGAGGGAACATCTTTAGCAGCTGCGTTTAAATCGAACTGTGGTGTACTCGGGGAAAGAGTAATGCTCACTGTGAACAACGACAACTGATCTTGAATCTTGAATATTAATGACAGAGTGACCTTGAAAATCCTCAATCCTCCAATCGAGAAAACAGAGTGGCACCGGCGATATAATGACAGATTGGAGGCAGGTTGGAAGGTTGAAATTGCTCGGCTGCATTGCTGCTGTCGAGCATCACAAATGGCTTGTTTTTCCCCCTTTGCCCATTCATCTATGTACAGCTCCATTTATCTTTCCATCCCTTGCCCGCTGCGCAGCTTCACGACAATACGTTTCCCTGCGAGCTGATTCTGCCACTTTCCTACAGTATTGGTTGACTTGGTTTTATAAATGCTCACCCCTCAGATTCATCCTTCAAACTGATGAGGAGTGAGCACTGGAAAACCACCCTGGTTCCTGAAGACCATAAAACACATCAGCCTGTGTGTGTGTGTGGTGTGTGTGTGTGTATGTTCCACTCTTCAGAGCTCACTCTCTGTCTCTCTGTTTTTCTGTGCGGCTGAACGTCTGGCTGTTTGGAGCTGCAGGATGTATAATTGCCAAACTTTATCACTGTTACTGTAGCTATACTGACTGTCTGCCGGCTTAATTATGACAGAGTCTATCTGCAGCGTCGGCTGACTGCTGGCCAAGTGGAAAAAGAAACGACTCCACTGGCACTGGTTTTCTCAGGTGCTAAAAATAGCATTTTGGAGGGGTAGGAATTTCTGTGCACGTGCACATATGCATGTGCACAAATGCATGAAAGGTCTCCTCCAGAACCTGCATTAAAAACAGCCGAAATATAATGAGATCATTTAAAAGGGGCCATTTGGGAGCATTTTGTTGTGCAGAGCTGAAGGTGACCCTGTCCCTGTCGTGCACGCTGCAGGTGTCAGCTGCATGTGGAGAAGAATGATCCGACATGAGCACGCACAAAAACAAACAGTCAGGTCCACAAGTATTTGAATAGTGACACTTTTTTTGCCTCTTTACATCACCACAGTGGTGCTGACATTAAACAATCAAGTTGTGCTTGTAGTGCAGCGTTTTAACAAAAATACCACATTAGTGCCTCCATTTTTGGTGCCAATTTTACTCACCCCATGAGACAGCACACTTGCCACAGCGTTAAGGGAAAAACACCCAACAAGTATTTAATTATAGGAAGAAAGCTCAAGTAGCCCAGACTTAATGGAGTGACCATCTGCTTTAGCCATAAATAAAATAAAAGCACAACCTGTAGCTAATATTCAGTCTAGTGTTCACAATCACTTAAATCATCACTTTTACAGCCAGTTTTCTTGAGATGCATCAGGGGATGGATACATGAACATTTCCACCTCACTGGCTTTTATTTACCTCAATCAATAAGAAATACAAACAGTATGAAATCTGTCAGGAGGAAGCAGTTCTCAACAACTGAGTGACCATGTGAGAAGGACACTAGTGAGGGAAGCCACCGTGATACCAATGATAACTCCCAAGGAGTTATAGGCTTTTGTGGCTGTGACTGTTGAAATTGTGCATAGTGCAACTTTTGCCTGTTGGACCACTAGTCACAACATCATAGTGTTATGGTACAGAGAAGGATTTTCATACAAGAAAACAGATCAAATCTAGGCTTGATCCTCCTGTGTGCCTGTGTAAACTGGTGATATCCCTCACTCGTCTCTTTTTTGCGCAGACAGTTACTGTTTATGTTTCTTTATGACTGATGTAAATTATGTCCAAGGCATATTAATTGACTTTGCATTAAATTTAAGCCTCATATTTAGTTTAGGGATCTAGAAATGAAGGGAGTCTATGCAAATAGTCATATTACCTAAAGGGATAATATATAAAATCTACACTACAAGTGCATCTTAATTGTTTTACTTCAACTCTATTATGTTGGTGCCCAGATACTTATGGATCTGACTTATCTATGATGTGCACTGATTTAAGGATTCCATGTGTTTTGACGGTGTACACGGGTCTCTGCTTGTCACCATCTGCCCTTAGTGCTTGTTTGTTCTCTATATGTTGTTTGGTTATTGGGGCAGCACAATGGATTAGTGGTTAGCACCGTTGCCTCACAGCAAGAAGGTCAGGTGATCGATTCCCGCATGTGTAGCAAGGTGAAGTCTGGATTGAAAAGATGTTCCTGCTAGCTAATCCACAATCCCTGCCACAAAAATAAGTCATCCAGTCACAAACTGGCCTTGTCGGCAGGATGTGGCAGTTGACTGGGTAGTCGCAGAACATGTTTAAATGCACCGGTGACTTTGGGATGAAGTCAAAAATGGTGGGGAAATATGTAGCAAGGTGACGTCTGGATTGAAAAGATGTTCCTGCCAGCTTGGAATTCCCCTTTGGCTGACCTGGTAGAGTCTTATACTTCTGTTTTGTAGTAGTGTGTTTTTCACTTCTCGTTCTCCGTGTGTGTCTGTGGGGGTGACCCTTTCACCTTCCACACAGCAGCGCCTTGTCTGATCATCACACCTGCTTTCAGTGATTTTGATTTGCCTCACAGTATTTAGTTCCTGCTTTTCCAGTCACTTCCTGATAGATGTTTGTTTTCATTGCCCCTCTTCTCTGGTCTTACTGAGTTTTTTTTTTTCTCTCTCTCTCTCTCTTCCCTCTCCTTGCTCTGCTTATTGGATTTTATCCTGACATTACTTTGATTGAACTGGTACATAAAATTTCTTCTTTCACCTTATATTCTGCGTCCTACTTTTTGGAGTTCATTTTGCCCCCATCATGGCACGGCTTTGCTTTTTAACACCTTCATGTTCTCTTCACACACAGCAGCTTGGAAAGAGTTGATTTATTTCCCAGCAGGCTTTGCCTGACACTGCTCTGGCCCTCACCAGTTGCTCGAGCTTTTTTTCCATTTCTTTGTCTCTAAAGCCTAATTACTTTTGGAGAATGGCTTTACTCGGGGCCATAAATAACACCAGATCTAGGCTGTCTCCCTGCAGAAGCCTGTGCAGAAAGGAATGCTTGTTCCTGTGAGCATCACGGGAATCTACAGAGAGCACCTCGGGGGTCAGAGGGCACCTGTGAGATTTGCTCCTACTTAAGACTTGATCTTTTTCATCTTTCTTTTGATGTGAAGTTTTTAGGATTGTGTATATTTGTGAGTGTAAAAGAGAGCCAGAGAGAAGAAGATTTACCAAAGGCCTCAAGTTTGTGTGGCAGATATGATAGAAGACTCACATAATGCCCAAACTACAAGCAGCTGAGGAAAAACGTCCTCCTATCTGATAGGTCAGTGTAGCTTCTTATAATAAATGAAATGGGAAAATAAATAAGTCATTGTGTTCTTGGGTTGATGATGTCATTATATGTTGTAATTGCGATGTGGAATTCCATATTTGTCTCTATATTAAAAGTATAGTGGCTGGAAGTGCAAACCAAATGTACACGTTAGAAAACAAATTTACAAGGTGATAAACAAATATGCAAGTTGAGAAAAAGACTTGCAAAAGTAAAAAAAAAATTAAAATCTTATGGCAGAAAACAAAATTACAAAGTAGTAAAACAAAATTACAAAGTAAAAGCAAATGCATATTTACACAACAAATTTACAAGTTGAGACGCACATTTACAAAAGTACAAACATTATATTTAGTAACCAAAATTCAGAAGTCGGAAAAAACATTTACACCTCCCAGTCCACTAAATACTGGAACCCCCGGCCCTTCCGACGGACGTCCAGGAGCCGGCGCACGGTCCAAGCCAGCTCCCCGTCGATGATCCGGGCAGGAGGCGGCGCCGGTCCGGGGGTACAGAGGGGTGAAACATGGTGAGGTTTGATGTGGGACACATGGAAAACTGGGTGGATCTGCAGTGAAGCTGGCAGCTTCAGCTTCACTGTGGCTGGACTGAGGACTTTGAGGATGGGGAAAGGTCCGATGTATCTGTCCTTCAACTTTTGGGATTCCACTTGCAGGGGAATGTCCTTTGTGGAAAGCCAAACCTCCTGCCCAGGCTGATACGCAGGGGCCGGGGCACGCCGGCGGTCTGCATGGTTCTTGGCCCTCGTCCGGGCTTTGAGCAGGGCAGAGCGGGCGGTACGCCACACCCGACGGCACCTTCTCAGATGGGCCTGGACCGAGGGCACCCCGACCCTCTCCCTCCACTAGCGGGAACAATGGGGCTGGTACCCCAAACACACTTCAAATGGGGAGAGGCCGGCGGCAGACGAGACTTGGCTGTTATGAGCGTACTCGATCCAGGCCAGGTGGTCACTCCAGGCCGTCGGGTGCGCGGAGGTCACGCAACGGAGGGCCTGCTCCAGTTCCTGGTTAGTCCGCTCTGCCTGCCCGTTCGTCTGGGGGTGGTACCCAGACGAGAGACTGACGGTGGCCCCCAGTTCCCTACAGAAACTCCGCCAGACCTGGGAGGAGAACTGAGGACTATGATCCGAGACAATGTCTGATGGAATCCCATGCAGACGCACGACATGGTGGACCAGGAGGTCTGCAGTCTCCTGGGCCGTCGGGAGCTTCGGGAGGGCCATGAAGTGGGCCGCCTTGGAGAACCGGTCCACTATCGTTAGGATGGTGGTGTTTCCCTGGGACGGCGGGAGGCCCGTGACAAAGTCCAGGCCGATATGAGACCAGGGGCGACGAGGCACAGGCAGAGGCTGGAGGAGGCCTTGGGCCTTGTGGTGGTCAGCTTTGCCCCTGGCGCAGGTGGTGCAGGCCTGGACATACTCCCGGACGTCGGCTTCCATAGGCGGCCACCAGAAGCGCTGCCAGACCACTGCCACGGTTCTTCGCACCCCTGGGTGACAGGAGAGCTTGGAACCGTGACAGAAGTCAAGGACCGCAGCCCTGGCCTCTGGTGGGACGTACAGTTTGTTCTTCGGACCGGTCCCCGGGTCCGGGCTCCGTGTCAGGGCCTCCCGGACGGTCTTCTCCACGTCCCAGGTAAGGGCGGCCACGACAGTGGACTCGGGATGATGGTTTCAGGGGGGTCTGACAGCTCGGTCTTGACCTCCTCTTCGTGCACCCGGGACAGGGCGTCAGATCGTTGGTTCTTTGTCCCGGGGCGGTAGGTGATCCGGAAGTCAAAACGCCCGAAGAACAGCGACCAGCGGGCTTGCCTGGGGTTCAGACGCTTCGCGGTCCGGATGTACTCCAGGTTCCGATGGTCCGTGAAAACTGTAAATGGTACCGATGCTCCCTCCAACAGGTGTCTCCACTCTTCAAGAGCCTCCTTCACCGCAAGAAGTTCCCGATTGCCGACATCATAGTTCCGTTCAGCTGAGGTCAACCTGCGGGAAAAGTAGGCACATGGATGGAGAACCTTGTCGGACTCCCCGCTCTGGGATAGCACGGCTCCTATCCCTGAGTCAGAGGCATCCACTTCAACAACAAACTGGTGCTTGGGATCGGGCTGCACCAGAACCGGTGCAGTCGAGAACCGGCGTTTCAATTCCCTAAACGCGGCTTCGCACCGATCCGACCAGGTGAAGGGGACTTTTGTGGAGGTCAGGGCTGTCAGGGGGCTAACTACCTGACTGTAGCCCTTGATGAACCTCCGGTAGAAATTTGCAAAACCGAGAAACTGTTGTAGTTTCCTACGGTTCGTTGGTTGGGGCCAATCTCTCACCGCCGCAACCCTGGCCGGATCAGGGGCGACGGAGTTGGAGGAGATGATGAACCCCAAGAAGGACAAAAGTGCGGTGGAACTCACACTTCTCACCCTTCACAAACAGCCGGTTCTCCAACAACCGCTGTAGGACCTGACGTACATGCTTAACATGGGTCTCAGGATCCGGAGAAAAGATGAGTATATCGTCTAGATATACGAAGACAAACCGATGCAGGAAGTCCCGCAAGACGTCATTAACCAATGCTTGGAACGTCGCGGGCGCATTAGTGAGGCCGAACGGCATGACCAGGTACTCAAAGTGACCTAACGGGGTGTTAAATGCCGTCTTCCACTCGTCTCCCTCCCGGATCCGAACCAGGTGATAAGCATTCCTAAGATCCAATTTCGTGAAAATTTGGGCTCCATGCAGGGGCGTGAACACTGAATCCAACAGAGGTAACGGGTATCAGTTGCGAACCGTGATCTCGTTCAGCCCTCTGTAATCAATGCATGGACGGAGTCCGCCGTCCTTCTTGCCCACAAAAAAGAAACCAGCACCCATCGGGGAGGTGGAGTTCCGGATCAACCCGGCAGCTAACGAGTCCCGGATGTAGGTCTCCATTGATTCGCGTTCCGGACGTGAGAGGTTGTACAGCCTGCTGGACGGGTACTCAGCGCCCGGTATCAAATCAATGGCACAATCGTACGGACGGTGCGGGGGCAGCGTGAGTGCCAGATCCTTGCTGAAGACGTCAGCAAGGTCGTGGTACTCAGCCGGCACCGCCGCCAGATTGGGGGGGACTAAAACCTCCTCCTTAGCTGTCACACCGGGTGGAACCGAGGATCCTAAACACTCCTGGTGGCAGGTTTCGCTCCACTGAACCACAACCCCAGACGGCCAATCAATCCGGGGATTGTGTTTTAACACCCATGGAAAACCCAAAATCACTCGGGAGGTAGAAGGTGTTACATAAAACACAATCTCCTCCCTGTGATTCCCAGACACCACCAATGTCACTGGCTGAGTCTGGTGTGTGATTAGAAGGGTGCCATCTACTGCCCGCACCGACAATGGTGACGGTAAGGCCACTAGAGGGAGCCCAACCTCCTTTACCCATCTGCTATCCAGCAGATTCCCCTCCGACCCCGTGTCCACCAGTGCTGGGGCGTGAAGGGTTAGATCCCCACTCAGGATCGTGACTGGGATTCGTGCAGATTTACGGGGTTTCCCCGCGTGGGTATTGTGACCCACCCTTAGCCCAGTCTCTAAGGACGAGTGCTGCTGTTTTGACCGTTTGGGGCATTGTCTCTGTGTGTGCTCGGTAGAGCTGCAGAGAAAACACTCTCCATGGATCAGCCTCCTTTGTCTCTGATCTGATCGTTTTTTTGGCCCTGCTCGTTTCCATAGCAACGTCAGCAGGGGGAGCTGTTGTCACATGGAGAGCCCTGGCAGTGGAGCGTGGGGAAGTCGGCTCCCTTTCAGACCCGGGAGGAAGAGGGATGGCTTGTGCCTGACCACGCCCTTCGTCTCGCTCCCGTCAGTGTTCTGTTAATCGGTTGTCTAACCGTATAACCAGGTCGATAAGCCCATCTAAATCCCGCGGCTCGTCCTTCGCCACCAGGTGCTCCTTAAGGACCAGAGACAGTCCGTTTATAAAGGCGGCGCGGAGCGCAACAGCACTCCAGCCGGCTTGCGCTGCCGCGATGCGGAAGTCGACTGCATACTTCGCTGCGCTCCGACGCCCCTGCCGTATCGACAGCAGCACACTTGAAGCGGTCTCGCCTCTATGAGGGTGGTCGAACACCTGTCGGAGCTCCCTCACAAACTCAGTATAAACCGTTAGGAGCCGTGAATTCTGCTCCCAAAGCGCCGTAGCCCAGGCGCGTGCCTCTCCTCGAAGCAAATTTATAACGTAAGCCACCCGGCTAGCGTCTGACGCGTACATGACGGGACGCTGTGAAAAGACGAGCGAGCACTGCATCAAGAAGTCCGCGCACGTCTCCACACAGCCTCCGTACGGCTCCGGAGGGCTTATGTATGCTTCAGGGGAAGGTGGGGGGGTTTGTTGAACGACCAGCGGAATGTCTGTTTCTGGCACACGGTCAGCAGGAGGAGGTGCTGCAGCAGTGCCCTGAGCACGCGCTTCCACCTGGGCGGTGAGAGCCTCTATCCTGCGATTGAGAACACCGCTCTGCTCGGTAACTAAGTCCAACCGAGCGGCGAAGGCGGTTAAGATGTGCTGCAGCTCACCCAACACGCCTCCTGCTGGCGCCTGTGCACCTCGCTCTTCCATTGGCTGTTCAAGCGATGGTTGACGCCCCTCGGGATCCATGACGCTGGCCGAGAAATCCTGTTGTGAAAGTGACGTGACACGGACCCACAACAGGGGGCGTTAATGAACGGACAATGGATAAGCCAAAAGTAACAATTTAATGTTGTGAATCGCACAACAATGTACAGACAATAACAATATGGTGGACTGTCAATCATACACCAGGTGACGTGTGGGCAGGCTCGTCGATAGAAGACGCCTGGAGAGAGAAGAGCTGGATCCCCACACAGCTTCCACCACCAACGGAGCTGAAGAACACCGGAGCCGCCAAGCCCTGCGCCCCAGGTGGCCGCTGTCTTCAGCAGTCAGACCCGGTACTGCTGGCAGAAAACAGAAACAGTCCAGATGAGTGTGAGTTCGCACACTCAGTAATCCCACAGTCTGTCTTAAGTAAAGGCGGGAGAACCTCCACCTCCAATCACACACACTCGTGCAGCTCCTGGTCAACCACTTATCTGAGTTGGGGTGTGAGGCGAAGCCGTCACTATCACACCAAACGCCAATCCTCCAGATAAGGAAACACTCCAGGAAAATGGCTGCAATAGAAGTTCAGGTTAAACACACACAGTGTCAGTCAGCAGAGAAATGACCTGATTGGTAGTTGATTTCTCGGCGGGGAGGTGGAGTTGCAGTCCGGCCTTTATGGTGGTGGTGATGAGAAGTGAATGAGTGACAGCTGGTATGGATGATGAGTGACAGCTGTCACTCCTGTTTGCTCCGATGCCCTCTCGTGCTTGAAGCCCGCACTTCAAGCAGGGCGCCATCTTGTGGTGGTGGGCCAGCAGTACCTCCTCTTCAGCGGCCCACACAACAGTTATATTAGAAAACAAAATTCCAAAGTAAAAACAAATGTATATTTACAAAACAAATGTACAATGTGAAACATTTACAAAAGCAAAACAAATTTAGAACTTGAGAAAAAACTTTTACAAAACTAAAAAAAAAAATTTGTAGTTTTAATCTGAATTGCATTAGGGTTGTTGTTATCTTTGAGCATCAACCAAGGACAAAATGATTATTTCTTAAAAAAAAAAGAAATCAGTTAAAAGTCGAGGTCTATTGCTGGGAAGTCATTAGAATGTGTAAAAACAGGAATTGTTGAAAGGATATACCTGTAGTTACCATAGTCACATAATCTTAGATTTCAGGTGAACCTGGAAGGTCAAATCCATTTAGAATCAACGGGCAAAGAGCTTTTTGTTATCATGCACTCATTCTGTGAAACGGTCTTCCTGCGACTGTGAAGCAGTCGGCGTCCATAGACATATTTAGGTCAAGACTTAAAACATATTTTATTCTCTTTCTTATGAATAGTTTTTTGACTGTTTTATTCTTTTACTTCTATTTTTAATTATGTATTCCATTTTTTATTTTTTTTATCTTAATTTTTATGTTGAGCTGTTCTGTGTGAGGTGCCTTGAGACAGCTTCTGTTGTGATTTGGTGCTTTATAAGCTGATGAAGTGAAAAAAAAAAATCGATATTTCATAGAGAAACTGGTTGCAATTAACTAAATGTAATGTCATATTAACTGTTAGTTGTAAAGTCTGCTGCTCCTTTAATACGACGTGGAAATGGAAATTTATTCAAGTTGAGTTGAGGTTGATTAGTGGCGGTGGACCCCTTGGCTCCATGTTTGTATGGGCCCTTAAAACCCCTGTTACAAATCACAGAATGTAGTTGAATAGTGTGAGATTAAAATATTGCAAAATTATTTTTAACAGATTATGTGATATCTTTTTATATAAGATTTTTAGTTTTTCTTTAACGTACTTCAAAAATGTAATCTGTGTATACTGAGGATCATTAGTTCCCATCATGAAATGGGGCAGTATTTTGTTAGCAATCATAGATTGTAGTATAGTAGATAGTATAGTAGATAGTATTTAATATTGTGTTCTTTCTGTTAGTATTATCATGTGTGTTCTCCCTGACGTTTTCGGTGGACAAAAATAGTGGACACCATGTGACTCTGGGCTCCTAGTCTTCAACCCAGGCTGTGCTTTAATCCACCTCTGGTTCTTAACACGATCCACCAAAAATGATAGAGGAGGTTGTTTTCGCTCCTGTTTGTCTATCTGTCTGTGAACAGCCTGGAGCCCACAATTTTTCATACAGTATATCATTATGCAGTTTTTTCTGAAGATTCATATCCTGATAGGCAAGAACTGATTCAGTTTTCAAGGTTACAGGTCAAAGACCAAAGTCAGGAAAAATCCCTATCTTTAACATTAAATACATTTTTAAAAAATTCATAACTGTCAAAAGAGATCACATCTATTTCATATTTGACAGCGTTATGTTGAATGAGATCCTTCACTGACTGACAAAGCTTGATCCGGATCTGTGTTCATTTAAATTTAACATCGAAAACCTCATTTAATGTAGATTTTACATTAATATATCTCAATCAAAAGTGCCTCAATTACTCTCATTTGTGACAATGAGGTGTAAACTGGCACTCAGTTTGATCCAAATCTGATCCATATTGCGGATTTAGCAGATATTTGATTTTAACATAAAAAAAAGCCCTTTTGATCTATATTATGTATTGTATTTTAGCTTATGAAAAGCCACTTCTAATAGGACTTTGACCTTGAAAACATCTAAAGCAACACTCTCATGGTAACGACAACATTAACTAAACCAAGTGAACTACAAAAACACAATAAAATCAATAATATTAACAACACTGTTAAACTAACATGAACCACAATAACAACCATTAAAACCCAAAACTCCCATGGTGCATTGCAGCACAATGTCCATTGTTTACTGGTTGGATAAAATTGCAAATTTCTTCAAAAATATTAGTCCAATTAATTTTCCATTTTCAAAGCGTTCATCCTTGACTCAAAATACATAAGCATACCAAATGGCAAATGTCAACTCTCCCCAGTTTCTGCTTGCTCGAAGCCACACACACACACACACACACACACACACACACACACACACACACACACACACACACACACACACACACACACACACACACACACACACACACACACACACACACACAGAGGCATTTGGCTATTATAATATAGATAGATTCAGATCCACGACAGGCCTGTAAAGGTGTTGCAGTTTTAAATTGTTCTCTGCAGAAGCTGAATTGATCGTAAATCTGAAATCGTAAAGTACTGAAATAGTGTGTGTGCGTGTTTGCATTACTGACAGTGAGCAGTGGGTCCAGCAGAAAGGTGACACCTGCTCAGGTGACTGGATAATGCTTTCGGCTCATCATTTGGTCTGACTGTGTTCGCCTGACTGACGGATCTGAAGAGATGACAGTGATGCTGTGTGTGTGTGCGTCTTGATAAAGACTGATGAGTGTGTGTTTGCCTTAGAGGTCTCACTGGTGCTTGAAGGAAGTGTCCTGCAGGAGAAATGTGGCAGGTGAGAACTATAGCGAGTGGTGCGAGACGAGTCCTTATGGGGCCACACTGTGGGCATGTGTGGGGGCCTGCGCACACACATGCAGGTCTGTGTGCATGTGCATGTCAGACTGATGACTGGTGATGGAGGGAGTGAGACTTAACGAGGAGGAAAATAAGCTGAGCCATCTCTGTCTGTCCTCCGTCCACCTCTCAAAGACTTATGGGTGCACATATACACCCAGTCCCCAGACTGAAGCGTAGATGTGAGCCAAAATTAAACATTTAAACAGAAAGAGACTCAGCAAAGGGTTTGGCCACTGCCAGCCATCAAAGCAACTTTGTTTTATTAAAGCTACATTTTGCATACATAAGCTACATTTAGAGACGCTTATTAGCAGAAATGGAATATAGCGTTCATGACCACCTACAACGATGGACTCGTGTTTTCATGAGCTAAAAATTAACCCTTCATATCACAGGTAAGCAGGCTCCCTCACGGACGTCGTCATGCTGCACTGCCAGTAAAATCATGAAAGTTGGAGGTTGTTTTCACCCGTTTGTTTGTGAACAGCCTGGAGCCCACAATTTTTCATATATTATTATGAAACTTTTACTGAAGATTCATATCATCATAGGAAAGAACTGATTAAATTTTCAAGGTCATAGGTCAAAGTCAGAAAAAAATCACTATCTTTAACATTGAATGAATTTTCAAAACTTCATAACTCTGTTAAAAAAAAGATCAAATTTCTTTCATGTTTGAGAGAGTTATGTAGGGTGGCACCCTTTATCGACTGACAAAGTTTGATCTGGC
Organism: Thalassophryne amazonica; assembly: GCF_902500255.1. Taxonomy (NCBI): domain Eukaryota; kingdom Metazoa; phylum Chordata; class Actinopteri; order Batrachoidiformes; family Batrachoididae; genus Thalassophryne; species Thalassophryne amazonica. The sequence goes on along the minus strand of NC_047112.1, from coordinate 39,751,646 downwards.
TCTGATCCAGGTTATAGATTTTGTGTCCATTTAAATTTAACATTGAAAACACAATTTGATGCATATTTAACATTATATCTTAATCAAACGTGCCCCAATCACTCTCATATTTGAAAGTGAGGTGCAGACTGGCACTCACTATTGCCTGACAAAGTTTGATCCAGATCTCATCTGAATTTTGTGGACATTTTAATTTAATATCGAAAAGCTCATTTGATGTCCATTTTGCATTATATCTCAATCAAATGTGCCTCAGTCACTCTCATTTTTCTGTTATGGATTTACCTACACCACCACGCTCTGTGGGTGCAGTGCTCTAGTTTTGTTATGAGTTCCAAATCACAATGCCAAATGTGACAGGGAAGCCTTTCAGAAATGGCCCAAGTTTCACACCATCTGCATGAAAACATTTGTGATCCTCAGACGTCTCAGACTGGGGAACACAGCTGCATAATTCTGTGTTTTGCTGCTTACTGCACTGAGCTGCAGACAGCAGGTGTGTTTGCTTTGGACACTGGTCACTCCGTGCATGCTCTCTCAGCCTCATCTGGTGCTCCAGACACCCAGAGGACACTTGTAGAAGTAGAAGATTTTTTTTTTTACCCTTAAGAACAGAAAGTTAACAGGAGACAGATTATGGAAAAGGCATTTTGCCATGGTCACACAGAGGAGAATCAGCCTCACTGTGTGCCAGCAAACCTCTCTCATCGCCTCTGTAGTGCTGCTTGTTAACCACAGGAACGTCTGCTCCATCCACCCTTCTGTATCTCCTCTTTTAAAATTCGTAATCCTTCCCAACACTCGCTTTATATCCATTTTATGTTCATTTGTGAAATACTACAACACATTTCCACATCTGTCTCTCTCAGTATTTCTTTTCTCTTGTCTCTCTTGCTTTCTTGAAACTCATCTTAATACTTCTTTCTGCAGGGCTGGAAGTAAGATATTGTGCCTCGTTGCAGCAGTAGCAGGGGAATAGTTTTTGGTCCTGTGTGTGTGTGTTTTTTTTTTAACCATTTGTGTCTGAACTAAATAACTCAAAGAATTATAATCAATTGGGACCAAAGCTGGTGGAAAGATTGGGGATCATTTAAGGACAACGAGATTTGATTTTGACTTGTGTCAAATCAACATGCAGATCCACTTTGACTTGCTGTGGCGACCCCGAGTGAAACAAGAGAGAAGCTAAAAGGACTTTTTTTTACTACATGTAGAATAGCTGTTTCGAGGAATTGATTAAAAATACTCCAGTGGCTATTATATAACGCCTGAATAGATCCTTGTCATTTGACTGGTGGTTTGTATGTCATGTCGTCCCATTTGCCATTGTTGTCCATTTAGCGTGCAATTTTGGTTCCATATGATTTGTACCATTGCACTTGGCGACCACCTTGCGTGCACATGAGCAGTAACAGCACATTAGCTCATTCTTCTAACACAAAATAAAATCAAATCCAGTACACCATAAGCCTTCTGGAGGCATACTCGATGGGATGGAACTAGCTAAAGTAGAACCGTTGTTGGATGACGAGCTCGACAAATTTCTGTCACAAATTTTCGCGGGACTGAGAAAAGCAAAAGTACAGAAAGAAGTCAAGAAGAACAATTTTGGATTGGATTGCTATTTAAAATTTGTGTTGGAGTGTTTGAAACCTGTTGATGTACACCAAAATTCAAGTCCTTTTTCTCTTGTTTAGAAATTAATTAATCAAATATCAAATTTTTAGGTGTTATATAAAACAAATAATGAATGTTTTCTCATTAGTTCAATGGTATAACTTTCATGAGTTGAAAGATCGTACCATTGAACTCAAACATTCATTATTTGTATACCATTGAACTGTGATATGAGTATCATCTTGCTACTGGTCATATGACCTGTGACCTTGAAGGGTAAAACTCAAGGTCAGAACTATTTAAGTCAGTTTGTCACTAATATGGATTAAACATGGTGGAATGTTGCTTGCCAAAAGCTAAAATATTTCAGTTTCTTACATGATTAATCAAAGCAGCCGTGGCCTTTGCAGTCACCAAATGTAGGATTTGTAAATGAAACAAACTGACCATCACGCTCATTTCACGCTACATGTACCTTCAAAACTGCATAGATGCGGAGAGCAAAGGGGCCCAAAGTCTTAGCCTTGTTACAAACATCTCGGTTTTCATTTACAGGCGTAAAATATGTCAATATGGCTCTCCTCTTTCACTCTGACATCATGCTCTCGCTCTCTGCAGCTGAGTCACTTCATGGCACAACAACAAAGCACAGCAGAGCAGGGGAGGAGGATCGTGCACACACAAGATGTGAAAGAAGCAGTTTGGACTGGAAAACATCAGTCCAGGGCATGTGCTTATTGTGGGGAGGTAGAGCCAGTCAAACATGTACTTTTAGAGTATCGGTAATATGCAGTGAAAACGAAGGCTGTTGTTGCAATAGTTAAACAAGGATCGACACGATATAATTTATTAAGTTTATCGCTGGGAAAAATGCAGTATAACTGAAGTCATTTTTAAGGTTTCTAAAGGCTACTGGTCTTACAAATAAAATTTACAACTTCTTTTTTCATTTTTTTTCTTCAGTTCCCAAAGTATTCACACCACAATCTAGTAGATGACATTAATTTTGAAGAATTCCACCCGCTGTCGGGAGGGGCACACGGTCAGACAGGTGTGAACAATCCCGCGGCGATGGTTTCATGCACGCTCGTGTGCGTTTGCACGAATACATTGCGAGGATGTGCATCATGCTCACACAGCAACAGCAGCAATCACATGCTGGACATATGTGCATAAATCAATGAAAATGTGTAAGCACAAAATAATGAGAGCACAGAACATTTTAAGAACAATGAATGTACTGTTTAAGTGTAAGACAATCATGTAACTGGTAATGATTCTGTTCTCACTGTAAAAAACACACACAAGAAAAAAGCAACATTTACTATCACTGTTTCAGCACTCTGGCAAAACAATTTCCTTCAGGAATAATAAAGTTCTTCTTGTTATTCTTACGATGCATAATTGATGCTTGATGACCTGATGGTCTGTGTTCGAAATGATGAAACAAATAGATTTTATTTTGCCTGGTAAAGAGCGGACAATACAAGTATAATCCTTCTGTTTCTCTGGAAGGAAGTAATGAACTGACATGATTGAATGCTCATGTCATGGACACATCAGCAGCTCCACATGTCCAGCTGTCCACTGCGCGGTAAGCCAAAGGACACCGCGTCATGTGGACCATAACTCACGTTGTGGACGTAACGTTTGGATCAGCAGCTGTGTGTCCACATGATCAGATGGATATTTTCACATGGTCAACCTGGCTGATGATGTGCTTGCTGCTGACTGCGTTGCAAAGGTGATATGTGTTTTTATGTATTACCATGTGAGGACAGCATGCGCATTGCGTTGGGGTGTTGATGGTGGTCATGGCACGATATGTGTTCCCCAGCTTTGTGTTGCAAGTGCCGCCGACACGCCCACCTGTCAGCACAAACTCACAGAAAAAAGTCTCACCCTCTGTCCCTTTGTTCTGTGATTATTAATTTTGTTATTTTCTGTATTTGTTATTGTAGTCTTTATTTATTTGTCCTCCTTCTCTCTGTTCTCTGTGTTTTAGTTGAACACGTTGTGTGCACTCTGTCAGTTCTAACTGACAGTGAGTTGCTGGCCGGTGGTCATATCACACGCCCCCTGTTGTCCACAGCGCTATGAGCAAAGCAATCACACATGAATGAGTTCACACCTTTTCCCTCATTGTATATGTTTTTATTTATTTTCCACTGTTTCTGTCTGTCATGTGGACTACAATTTACATGGTGGGAGTGACTTTAGCCTGGCTGGCCGGCTGATAACTGGCTTCAAACCGTGCCATGTGCACTGAGACGTGGGTGGCAGAACCTCATGTGATCTTGTTTGTATGTAATTATCAGCATGTCACGAGAGCCTGTCCACACATGTGCATTGTGTGGAGAGCTGATGTTGTTCATGGCACGATATGTGTTCTCCAGCTTTTCCAGTATAGACATGACAGCCATCCAGATGTGCAATGCACTGGACAGCGATCGCACTCCAGCCACCTCAGCCACACCTGACAATGTTAAATCATGGCATGGGGAGACGACACACTTGCACGCCATTTGTGTTGTGGGGGAGGGACTGCACACTCACGGGGCACTTAGACAATGTGGGGCCATTCACACAGCCAACTCGAAAGTGGTCTGCCTGCTCTCTACCCTCGTGCAGGCTGCGTGAATGGCCCCGACCTTTTCTAAGTGTGTGTTGGATGTTCGTGGGTGGCACCTGGACTCTGACCGAGAGTGGGTTGAAGGGCCAGTCATCCAGTATTCAGTCATTCAGCTGGTGTGAAGGCTGCCTTTATCATACCATTCGAACATGGTTTGACATGGCGGATGATTTCATGCAGCTCCTTGGCCACGGCACGATATATCCAACCTGCATATGACATGCTGTACGAATGTTGCGAGCATGATCAAATGGCAGTGTGACCTCCATCTTGCCCACTGTTCAAATGGATTTCCAGCACAAGCGGCACACGAATGTAGAATGCATGTGCTGTGTCCAAATGGATGTGGTGACTGCTGTACAAAGCGTTCGAGTGCAGCTCCGATTTTCTGCGAGTGCATTCTGCCTCAAGCTTGTTATGTGTGAAGGGGCCCTTAATGACATACAGGGTCCAATGGAAAATTACATGAGTTCAAAAGTGAAAAATGCTGAAATAATAGTGAAAAGTATACCATTTTATTTGTCTAATCGTAAATCTTATAAATATGTATAGTTTGGACTAAATATGTGTGAATGCTATGGATTTAAGGGGTAAAAACTGGAAAAATGGTTGCAAAGGTCAATTTCAGTTTGTACAGAGGTCCAAATGATTAACAAATGGAATAGATTTGACTGTGTTGAATGTTTGGTCTCCAAAGTAAAGGTCAAACAATGTTGACATCCACTGGAGTCTATGACACATAACATACTGTATGTTACCCTGTAACATGATAACTAAGGACACATGGCACAAACTCTTCCTTTTTAAAACCCTATTAACTCAACCAATAATTTGCACCACTTTCTGGAGCAAGTTTACATTTTGACCCGTGTATAAAATTAAATTGACCATTGTCACAGTTTTTTCTGTTTTTAACCCATAACATTCAGTTAGAGAGTCCAAACTATAGCTTATTGGAATCTTTATGATCAGACAAATAATATGGTATCCTTAAAGGATTCTCTGGTCACAAGAGACCGACTTCCATGCCGAGAATCGTGAGTTCGCGTCCTGGGGGGGGGGGGCAGAGTCATAGCAACACAATGCAGAGTGCAACTGCTACATATGTGTCCCAAATTTTGTACTTTATCACAAAAATGCAAACTTATTTTGCCCATCTGTTGCACTACAGGGAAAAGCACTAACTAGAAACATGCAATATGTCATCTTATGCTTCAGGCAATCAGTCCAGGCAAACTATTAAATCCAAAGGATCTGTCTGGAGCGAGATCTCAGTGACCTCTTCGTGGGATTCCTTCGTGGGAGTCCTGGGACTGTTTACACTGAGACTGCTACCTGCTGCTTTGGACTTGAATTAACAGTCTTTTTCAAGACTTTTTTACTTTTTTACCTTTTTACTTTTTTTTTTACTTTTTTACTGTGCTCCAGCGCCTAAGGAAGACCTCTAACGGTCGAAACATCGCGACGGAGCACTTTTATCTGCTAACTTTCATCAGCGTTGGCAAGCTAACTAGCTTGCTAACGCTTTCGTTTTTTATTTATTTATTTATTTTTTATTTATTTTTTTATTTTTCTCTTTTAGCACTGTTGTCGTGCGTTACCTGTGCTGCTTCATGGCCTGTTTGGTGCCTTGATTGGGGCACTCCTTCTGCTGAATCACCTTTAAATTATTTACACATTATTCACTTTGTGTGTTTTTAGGAATCCGCTAGGTTGCGTAGCTACTAGCTCTTAGCCGATTTACATGGCGGCTTCTCCTGTCTCTCCCGCACTTTTCTGCTCTGGGTGTGAAATGTTTAGTTATTCCTCGGCCTCCTTTAGCAGTAACGGTACTTGTAATAAGTGCAGCTTATTCGTAGCTTTGGAGGCCAGGCTGGGCGAATTGGAGACTCGGCTCCGCACCGTGGAAAATTCTACAGCTAGCCTGGCCCCTGTAGTCGGTGCGGACCAAGGTAGCTTAGCCGCCGTTAGTTTCCCTCTGGCAGATCCTGGGCAGTCGGGAAAGCAGGCTGACTGGGTGACTGTGAGGAGGAAGCGTAGCCCTAAACAGAAGCCCCGTGTACACCGTCAACCCGTTCACATCTCTAACCGTTTTTCCCCACTCGACGATACACTCGCCGAGGATCAAACTCTGGTTATTGGCGACTCTGTTTTGAGAAATGTGAAGTTAGCGACACCAGCAACCATTGTCAATTGTCTTCTGGGGGCCAGAGCAGGTGACATCGAAGGACATTTGAAATTGCTGGCTAAGGCTAAGCGTAAATTTGGTAAGATTGTAATTCACGTCGGCAGTAATGACACTTGGTTACGCCAATCGGAGGTCACTAAAATTAACATTAAATCGGTGTGTAACTTTGCAAAAACAATGTCGGACTCTGTTGTTTTCTCTGGGCCCCTCACCAATCGGACCGGGAGTGACATGTTTAGCCGCATGTTCTCCTTGAATTGCTGGCTGTCTGAGTGGTGTCCAAAAAATGAGGTGGGCTTCATTGATAATTGGCAAAGCTTCTGTGGAAAACCTGGTCTTGTTAGGAGAGACGGCATCCATCCCACTTTAGATGGAGCAGTTCTCATTTCTAGAAATCTGGCCAATTTTCTTGGATCCTCCAAACTGTGACTGTCCAGCGTTGGGACCAGGAGGCAGAGTTGTAGTCTTACACACCTCTCTGCAGCTTCTCTCCCCCTGCCATCCCCTCATTACCCCATCCCTGTAGAGACGGTGCCTGCTCCCAGACCACCAATAACCAGCAAAAATCTATTTAAGCATAAAAATTCAAAAAGAAAAAATAATATAGCACCTTCAATTGCACCACAGACTAAAACAGTTAAATGTGCTCTATTAAACATTAGGTCTCTCTCTTCTAAGTCCCTGTTAGTAAATGATATAATAATTGATCAACGTATTGATTTATTCTGCCTAACAGAAACCTGGTTACAGCAGGATGAATATGTTAGTTTAAATGAGTCAACACCCCCGAGTCACACTAACTGTCAGAATGCTCGTAGCACGGGCCGTGGCGGAGGATTAGCAGCAATCTTCCATTCCAGCCCATTAATTAATCAAAAACCTAGACAGAGCTTTAATTCATTTGAAAGCTTGTCTCTTAGTCTTGTCCATCCAAATTGGAAGTCCCAAAAACCAGTTTTATTTGTTATTATCTATCGTCCACCTGGTCGTTACTGTGAGTTTCTCTGTGAATTTTCAGACCTTTTGTCTGACTTAGTGCTTAGCTCAGGTAGTTGTAAAACAGTTAACTGATCACCTGCAGAGGAATGGTCTATTTGAAGAGTTTCAGTCAAGTTTTAGAATTCATCATAGTACAGAAACAGCATTAGTGAAGGTTACAAATGATCTTCTTATGGCTTCGGACAGTGGACTTATCTCTGTGCTTGTTCTGTTGGACCTCAGTGCTGCTTTTGATACTGTTGACCATAAAATTTTATTACAGAGATTAGAGCATGTCATAGGTATTAAAGGCACTGCGCTGCGGTGGTTTGAATCATATTTGTCTAATAGATTACAGTTTGTTCATGTAAATGGGGAATCTTCTTCACAGACTAAAGTTAATTATGGAGTTCCACAAGGTTCTGTGCTAGGACCAATTTTATTCACTTTATACATGCTTCCCTTAGGCAGTATTATTAGACGGTATTGCTTAAATTTTCATTGTTACGCAGATGATACCCAGCTTTATCTATCCATGAAGCCAGAGGATACACACCAATTAGCTAAACTGCAGGATTGTCTTACAGACATAAAGACATGGATGACCTCTAATTTCCTGCTTTTAAACTCAGATAAAACTGAAGTTATTGTACTTGGCCCCACAAATCTTAGAAGCATGGTGTCTGACCAGATCGTTACTCTGGATGGCATTTCCCTGATCTCTAGTAATACTGTGAGAAATCTTGGAGTCATTTTTGATAAGGATATGTCATTCAAAGCGCATATTAAATAAATATGTAGGACTGCCTTTTTGCATTTACGCAATATCTCTAAAATCAGAAAGGTCTTGTCTCAGAGTGATGCTGAAAAACTAATTCATGCATTTATTTCCTCTAGGCTGGACTATTGTAATTCATTATTATCAGGTTGTCCTAAAAGTTCCCTAAAAAGCCTTCAGTTGGTTCAGAATGCTGCAGCTAGAGTACTGACGGGGACTAGCAGGAGAGAGCATATCTCACCCGTGTTGGCCTCTCTTCATTGGCTTCCTGTTAATTCTAGAATAGAATTTAAAATTCTTCTTCTTACTTATAAGGTTTTGAATAATCAGGTCCCATCTTATCTTAGGGACCTCGTAGTACCATATTACCCCATTAGAGCGCTTCGCTCTCAGACTGCGGGCTTACTTGTAGTTCCTAGGGTTTGTAAGAGTAGAATGGGAGGCAGAGCCTTCAGCTTTCAGGCTCCTCTCCTGTGGAACCAGCTCCCAATTCAGATCAGGGAGACAGATACCCTCTCTACTTTTAAGATTAGGCTTAAAACTTTCCTTTTCGCTAAGGCTTATAGTTAGGGCTGGATCGGGTGACCCTGGACCATCCCTTGGTTATGCTGCTTTAGACGTAGATTGTGGGGGGGTTCCCATGATGCACTGTTTCTTTCTCTTTTTGCTCCGTATGCATCACTCTGCATTTAATCATTAGTGATCGATCTCTGCCCCCCTTCACGGCATGTCTTTTTCCTGTTTTTTTCCCTCAGCCCCAACCAGTCTCAGCAGAAGACTGCCCCTCCCTGAGCCTGGTTCTGCTGGAGGTTTCTTCCTGTTAAAAGGGAGTTTTTCCTTCCCACTGTTGCCAAGTGCTTGCTCATAGGGGGTCGTTTTGACCGTTGGGGTTTTTCATAATTATTGTATGGCTTTGCCTTACAATATGGAGCGCCTTGGGGCAACTGTTTGTTGTGATTTGGCGCTATATAAGAAAAAAAGTTGAAGTTGAAGTTGAAAGGAAACAGGCAAGAGAAACAAAGACAAACAGCAACAAACACTCAGGTATCACTAAGAAGATTTATATACACTAGCAGTCACGATGAGCCATATGATGTACAGCGGAACATGGGTTAAAAAGGAAGTTAAAGAGATGATGGAATGTCAAAATAAAACAGGAAGCGAGAAAGAAAAACGCGGCCATGATACATTTATTATGGTTTCACTGACTCACAAAGAAATATTTATGTAACTTGCTGTCAAATGTTTTTTTTTTTTTTAAAAAAAACCTGTTTTACTTGCAAAGGATTTGTTGTGCAGCCAAATCTTGTGAAATTATTGTACCTCTTCCCATATTTATTTCTCATATTTTCTATTTAAAAGCAATGAATATTAATCTACACACACACACAACCCAGCCACCCAATCATCGCCTTGTTCAGAACGGCAGGCATCTAAGATGGTTTGCATATCATCTTTCCTCCACGATCTGAAACGTGGTCTGCCACAGGAGATGCGATTTTAGATTATTAATGAGGTTCCACTTTATCCTTCCGGTCGCCATGTGAGCGTATGAATGAAGAGGTCAACAAACAAATGAACAAACTGCCCACAGTCAGCGGGTTGATGGACGAGGCTGATATAAAGCAGCATTGCTGTTTATTATGCCACATTCTTTACTGCTGCTGCGGCCACAATGACATAATTATCAGCTAAATAATGGAATGTCGTTACAGGGGACGTCGGTGCTGTGTTCACCCCACAGAAGGCAAATGTAAATGTCATTGCTACTTATTTAGCAGAGGGTTATTATAGCCACACTGTGCGATGATGAGGTGGAAGGAATGACTTCATCTGCTCCTCGTTGTGCATATTAGGCCATGCCTAATGCAAAACTTGTGCAGAGCCTTTTATTTTAGATGTCAGGATTTCTCTGGGCTGAAGGCACTGATATTATATTGTGCAATTTGGCAATTTTTTCCTACAGTACACGGCCCACTATGTCACAAGCTGTCCTGCCAAACAGCGCAGAGAGGTAATATAGTCTCAGTTTTAGGGACAACTTATTCCAGCCATAGAAAATAATTTCTGTAAAGTTCATCTCCTCCAGGGAGCAAATTTGATAAGCTAAAATACAGTGAATGGTGTAATAATTGAGGTTAAAGGTCAAAACAGGAATTTTGGGGAAAAAATGTTTGATTTGAATCAAATAAAAACTGGCTGGTTTACTAATTTAAGCTCATCACCTGCTCTCTAGCATCAGCAGTGGGTGAATTTTGTTGGACTTCAGTTTCTGGCAAAAGGTTCCATTTGAGGTGATATTTAGGGCCCCTTCTCACACAGTAGCTACAAATAAGTACAACTCAGGGCAACTCACAGTGGAACAGCTCGTGTTAGCGAACCACGAAAAACATTGAGCCGACAGACAGGAGTACATGATGCTGCTGCGACGGTTCATGCACGCGGGAACATAGTGGGATGTGGTTACACATCATGCAGCTGCTTGAAAATCAAAAAAATCAAAAATACATGCCACCCACGGGATTCGAACCTGCACTTTTCAAAAGCTCTGATTACCAGCCAGAAACCTTACCACTGAGCTACCATCACTATCCTGTTAAAGGTCATGGACGTATTTAAAAAAAAAAAATAAAATAAAGCCACATACCATATAACAACACCACATTTTATTGAATCCCTCTTATCAAGCAGACAATAGTATGTAGATGTAGATGACCTATGGTCACTGACGAACAGGCATGAAATGACATGAATGAGAAGCAGGGCGCGCTTATCTTGTCTACATCTACTGGTCAAGTGTGTCCAGCCGGCCCGGCGCGCGTGTCCTGCCCGACACGCGTGTGTTGTAGACAACACACCACAGGTCAGACATCGGAACATGTGGAACAGAGTTGACATGGGTGATGTGACATTCAGATCGCCCGCTGCATGTTATGATCTGACGTCTGAATCACCTGGGGTAGCCTGTCAATGTGCATGGTGTGCGTGCACTCGCTGCAGTCCATTGCAACAGGGATTTTTGACAGGCCTGTGAGACTGGCGTTGTGTGTTCGCCGCTCCTCTGGTTTTTCTCCAGTTGTTCTCATTTGTTACTTGGTTTTAGTGCTTTTGTGTGTGATTTTTTTTATCTTTGGGTATGCACTTGACATGGTTCTTGGTCCTTCAGTGTGCATTTTTAACCATTTTTAATTGTTTAGTGCCTTTTTTGCACTGCATGATGCCGCACGTCACTCCCTCGGCTAGCGCGATGGTAAGCTACTCTGCAGCTGAGCTACGGAGCCTGAACAACAACAATGTCCCTCAGGACATTCTCGCTATCAGAGAGCTTGGTTTGCTCCGCCGACGCTGCTGCGTCCACAGAGGCTCCTGGAGAAAGTTTTTATTCCATTGGACTGGGTCGTCTGTGCCGGTTATCTGGTCAGCTGAGCGCATCAGCACTCGGCGCCCACATCAACAGAGCGCTGGAGCTTCTGGGACTTGTAGTCCTGATGTGACGACAGTGGTTTCTGACACTCTCTGGGCTCTGGATGGAAAACGTGGAGTGGATTTTAAGCTACTCAGGCCTATTCAAAGATGTCAGTCTGTCAAACCGACAGAAGTCTTCAGTTTGGGTCTCATTAACATCTGATCACTGTCCTCAAAATCCCTGTTGATCAACAATCTAATTATGGATCATCACTTGGACATGATTGGGCTATGTGAAACCATGTGAAACCCGCAGCTGTTCTTCCTCTGAATGAGGCCTGCTCACCAGGGTACACATTTGGTCACATGTCTCGTGGTGCAAAGCAAGGTGGGGGTGTTGCTTTTATTTATAAATCCAGGTTTACCTTATTGACTGTTGGGGGTCATAAATATAATTCATTTGAGCATCTGACTCTCCGCTCTGCTCATGATGCTGCATATTGTCAGGGTCAGAAGTATGGAAATCAGTCATGTTATTTTGTCACTGTTTATAGGCCCCCTGGCCCATATTCTGAATTCTTAGATGAATTTGGTGCGTTCATCTCTAGCCTGTCAGCTAATGTGGACAACATTTTGATTATTGGTGACTTTAACATTCATATAAATAAGCCCTCTGATCCCCTTTGCAAGTCATTTATGGAACTTGTGGATGCTTTGGGATTCCAGCAATGCATTCAGGATTCAACACACATTAGTGGAAATACCCTTGATTTGGTTCTCACACGTGGCCTTGCTGTCACGAACACTGACATTTTGCCTCTTGCCTCGGTGGTCTCTGACCACTCATTTATTAGGTGTGCATTTATGTTGCCGCGTTTAGTGGACCGAAAGCCTTGTCTATCTCTGCAGTGACGCATTAATCCCTCAACTATGACTGAACTCGAAGCCAGACTGCCTGAAATTTTGGCTTCAGGTTTGGAGAATGTTCAATCAGTGGATAGTCTTGTGGATGGCTTGAATTCAGCGCTCAAGGCTACACTGGATAAGGTTGCGCCTCCTCTTTTAAGGCCACGCTTTCCCAGGGCGCAGTTGCCTTGGTTCCATGGTTACTTGCGTGACCTTAGGAAGAAGGCTCAAGGTTTGGAACGGAAATGGTGCAGTTCTAAATTAGAGGTGTTCCACCTTGCACGGCGTGATGCTGTCTTAGATTATAAGCATGCACTACTGGCTACAAAGTGTGCCTATTATTGTGATTTGATCAATAAAAACAAGCATAATTCAAAGTTTTTGTTTGAAACTGTAGCATTTCTCATTCATGGATAGCCACCTGTTATTCACTCTCCCTTTTCAGCACAGGACTTCTTGGACTATTTTGAGAAGAAAAGTGAGGATATTAGGCTGAGCATATCTCAGCAGGCTTTGGTTCAGCCACCGCATACTGTTATGGAGGTGGATACACCCACTGAGGTGTTACCCAGATTTACAGATTTTGATGGTATCTCGCTAGGCGCGCTGATGAGGCTCGTGACGTCTTCTAAAAGCACAACCTGTTTATTTGATCCTATACCAACAAAACTGTTTAAGGACCTGTGGCGCATTCTTGGACCGACTGTGCTGGAAATTATAAATCTCTCATTAACTTCTGGATCTGTTCCTAAATGTTTCAAGTCTGCAGTAATTAAACCATTACTTAAAAAATCCAGTCTCGACCCTAGTGTATTGAAAAATTATAGACCGATATCAAATCTGTCATTTTGTTCTAAAATCCTGGAAAAAGTGGTTTCGCGACAGCTCGTGGACTACCTCACTGAGAATAATCTTTTTGAGCCACTGCAGTCTGCTTTTAGAAAATATCACTTCACAGAGACAGCACTTACTAAAGTAGTGAATGACCTTTTGTGAGCAATGGACTCAGATACCACTACAGTCTTGGTGCTGCTGGATCTTAGTGCTGCGTTTGATACTGTGGATCATCATATTTTACTCAATAGGCTGGAGAATCACTTTGGGATTACTGGAACTGCATGGTTGACGTCGTACCTGTGCAGTCATTCTTACTGTGTATTGTGTAATGGCACCTCCTCTGATCGTAGGGACATGAAGTTTGGGGTTCCGCAGAGATCCGTTTTAGGCCCCCTGCTTTTTTCCCTTTATGTAGCACCCCTTGGGAATATACTGTGGCGCTTTGGGATTCCCTTTCATTGCTATGCTGATGACACTCAATTGTACATGCCAATAACTGCTGATAATCTCATTCACATAAAATCTTTGGAAGATTGCCTTGTATCAGTAAGAAGTTGGATGTCTAGTAACTTCCTACTTTTAAATTCTGATAAGACTGAAGTTATGGTTCTTGGTCCAGTGAGGTATCAGCATCAATTTGATCAGCTAGCACTTAGCTTAGGTTCGTGTGTTATACATCATACGGATAAAGTGAGGAACCTTGGATTAATTTTTGATCCTACGTTGTCCTTTGATCTCCACATTAGAGACATTACGAGGACTGCTTTCTTCCATTTGCGAAATATAGCGAAGATTTGTCCCATCCTGTCTATGGCTGATGCTGAGACTTTGATTCATGCATTTGTCTCTTCTAGATTGGACTATTGTAATGCTCTATTTTCTGGCTTACTGCAGTCCAGGATTAGGGGTATCCAACTGGTTCAAAATGCTGCTGCCAGACTTTTGACACAAAGCAGAAAGTTTGACCACATTACGCCCGTTTTGGCGTCCCTGCACTGGCTTCCAGTTGCTGCAAGATCGGATTTTAAAGTACTGTTATTAGTTTATAAAATTGTTCATGGACTTGCACCTCCCTATCTGGCTGACCTGGTAAGCCCCTATGTACCAGCTCGGGCCCTGTGTTGTCAGGGTGCAGGACTTCTATGTGTTCCCAGGGTGAATAAAAAGTCTGCCGGTCACAGAGCTTTCTCCTACTGTGGCCCAGCTCTGTGGAACGGTCTCCCGGCACACATTCGGCAGTCGGATACTGTGGAGACTTTTAAGTCACGTTTAAAGACTCATTTGTTTTCCCTGTTTTATCATTAGTGTTATGATGTGTTTTTATTCTTGTATTCTTTTATGGTCATCTTTTTATTGTGTTCTAAATTTTTAATTCAGTTTTCTTTGTTGTTGTTGTGAAGCGCCTTGAGATGAGTTCGTCGTGAATTGGTGATATATAAATTAATAAATTTGAAATTTGAAATTCAATATGTTTTTAGGTATGTCCACGTGACGACAGCAAGCAGACACACATGCGTCACAGTAGACAGTTGTTAGTTCATGTTAGTTTTTTGAGGGAGGTGATGGTCTAGTGGTTAAGTGTTGGGTTTGAGACCAGAGGATTCTTGGTTCAAATCCCAGCCTGAAGGGGCTTTCATAGTGGCCTATTCGTAGAGCTGCGCATTGCAGCATTGTGTTTCATTTAAATACGTGTGTTCGCGTTTTAATGTGTGCACACAGTCGCGTGTGCCATGCCGCACCAGTTTCAGTGCTATTTTCTGCCTCTGTGGAAGTGTGCTCTGTTCTCTACTGCATGGTGCGGTGCGGCTCAAAAACAGAGTCATTTAACATTATTATTATTATTTTTTTTTTTGTCTTTTTTTATGCAGAGTGCGTGTTTATTTTAGAGTCACAGCTCTTTGCAGCTTTGATCAGACTGATCGATCAGGGCGTTTGATGAGCGCACCGACATGCAGCGAGTGCGCATTTAGTTTTAAGAGTCACAGCTCTAATTAGACACACAGAGAGCGAGAGAGAGAGAGAGAAGGAGGGAGAGTGCACGCGCAAGAGAGAGCGCTTTTATTTTATTTTATTTTAAGGAGTCTGATACAGGAGAGAGAGCGGTTTTATTTTAAGGAGACTCAGACTCCTCAAAATAAAACCGCGCGAAAGCACTTTTAGGAAACGATGCAACACAGTGAAACAGTCCTCATATAATTAGTCCAGTATGATAAAGTGAAGCAATGATCTTGCAGTATTTACGTATAGCTCCAGAAGAACAACAGGGAGATGTGAAGTGGCGTACAGTACCGTGTTTAAGCGTGGGTGGGCTAACAATAGCGGACAGTAGCACGGCGCTGCGTGTACTCGCGTGAAGGCTCCATGCTGTGCTGTACGCTGAAGGAAATTAAACGTTTAATTTCTTTCATCCTACGCTCGTAGCCCTCAACATACTGCTGCGTATTGAGAAAAAACTCTTTGTGAAGTGGGCGGAGAGCTGCTCATTACAGCGTAGATGATACGCTGTAATGAGCAGCTCTCCGAATACGCCACTGTGAAAGCCCCTTGACTGGAAAATCACTAAGGACTCTTGGGCAAGGTCCTTAATCCCCTAGTTGCTCCCAGTGTGTAGTGACTGCCTTGTATGGCAGCACCCAGACATTGGGATAAATGTGAGGCATTACTGCAAAACGCTTTGAGCATCTGATGCAGATGGAAAAGTGCTATACAAATGCAGTCCAGTTACCATTTCATGTCTGTCCAAACAAGGTCCGTGTTCTCCAGCTGGGATGTCCAGAACCACAGATCTCCACAGCCGCTCCTGTTGGCGGACAGACCCCCTGTCAGTTCAGTGCACACACAAATGTGTGACTGTGTCTGTTTGCAAAGCCACAGTCATGGGGCACTTAGACAAATTTCACATTCAGCTCGACAATGATTGTCTGCTGACTGTTGTCATGTTAACAGTGCGAAAGGTCACATATTTTCTAAGTGTCATGCAAGCGGTGTTAGATGTTTGTGTGTGTCAGCTGAGACACCTGCCGTGAGAGGGTTCGATGGCCTCTCACAGCGCACACTCTGTCTTTCAACCCGGTCTCACGGCAAGTCGTGATTCAGCAGCACGAAATATACATTAATCTATTGGTTCATGATATTGTGATGAAAAGCGCCTCTTTTTCATCACACCAGCACCAATTCATTCCGTGATGGCTGCACAAAATTAAAAGTGAAGGGGGGGGGTTATGGTTAGGGTTGGGGTAGGAGTAGGGTTTGTAATAGTGAGTGTCACGAAAATTTGACTCATTTTGTCACAGGAGCACCAAAAAAAAAAAAAAAACGTGAGACTGGGCTGCTGTCTTTCAGCCGCTGGTGTGTGCAAATAGTTGTAGCAACAGTTATACAAGGCATTAGATGCAGCTATGATTTTACACGTATTGCATAGGATTCCTGCTTCATGCGCAATTCAACCACATTCGTACTATGTGTGAAGGGGCCCTTAAATGTGCATCTTGCAAAGAATTTGTGAACCAAATTAAGACCATGTGATCATCCACTCCTGAGGTGGAACATAGTTGTGCACTTGGTGTAATTTCATGCGGGTCAGTTTCGACGATCTCAGTGTCCTCTGCCTTTGAGGTTACAATGCCTGGGTAGTTTATGAGGTCACGAGGTTCCTGGACAGAGATATTTGGTGATGCTAATACCTTTGTAGAAAAATGAAGTTCCAAGTCTTTAGGGTCTTTGTCCTTCTTGTCTTACTGTATAGTTAAGATGCTAACCAGTAAATCAAAGTGACAACAAGATATCTTTGGAAGTAGGTATCTCCAGAGAATCCTTAGGCGCCACTCACCTTGGGTGTTGCTATATGTCACATTAATTGTTACTTAGTCTCTCTAAGATAACGAGTATCACTTGTGTAATGAGGAAACATCAGCTACGCCATTTTGACCATGTGGTGCATTTCTCTGGACATGATCCATCACGCAGTTACCTCAGTGATGAACACCTCAACAGCTGGATAAGGCCAAGGGGGCACCCACGTGTCACCTGGCTGCAGCAGAGAGATAAGTCGAGACGTGGGGATTTGTAAAATGTGTATTGAAAGTTTAGAAATACTGTTGTATAAAAAAAAAAATAGTATGTACTGTATATAGTATGTACATACAAAAAAATCTGTACTTATCAAACAGGCAGGCACCGCTCATACACACATCAGTATCAGCTGTTAATAAATCCTTCATGTTCTAAAGCACATGCTCGCACATGTTCATGGTCATTCATTCAGAAATGCCCGAATCAAGCATGTATGGTAACGCTACTGCTGCCTGGTGTTCCTCACCAGAACAACAGCAAAGACAGAGAAGAACATCAACTTGTGAAACAGAGATCGAGGTGCTTGTTGATGGTCAAAAGTTGCTGTTCTGTCACCACCGAGGCCACACGTCTATTTCTAACTTGACAGAATGACTGAATGTGTATGTATGAATTTGAGGAAATGAAGAACACTTGCGGATGAAGTTGCATGCTCTTGCAATGTCCCTGTTCTACCACTAGCTGTTTTGCATATGCACGTGCAAGTTGATAAATTCTACAGTTTCAGTAGAAATGTTTGTACGATTTAAGCACAAATCTGTGTGTATGAGTGGTCGATAAATGAGGATCCAGCAGTGTTGCCACAGTAACTTTGAAAAGGGTTGTTCTAATGCTGAACCCGTGGTGGTTCAGTGATGTGTTACATGCTCTCAGATCTGACTTGTCTTGGGTTTACTTGGGTTGTTAGCCAGGTCAGTAATGTGGGCTGTATGTAGCGTCCGTTATGGCCTTTCTAACCAGGTTCTTTTTATCCTTTCAGGTGCAGAACACTCAGCCTGAAGACTTAACAGAAACTGTGTTGAGACACTGGTTGCTCAGCTGTACCAGAACCATCCAATGATGCCACTGTCCTTCTGCGTGTCCCCCGAACGCCAACACAGATTCCATGTTTAGTGGATGTTCTCCTAAAGTTTGGACTGCCTCCATCCAATTATTATCGACAACTTAAAGCACCTGACCGATGTTGTCTCCAAAGCTTCAAGGTCCTTTCCTACCTCTTGCTTCAGAAGAGAGGCCATTTTTGAATGTACTTATTTGAAAATCTGACAGCTCCGATCTACCTATTGTGGCCCAACTATTGACACGAACATTAGCGAGAATGATGCACTGTTCCATATTCAGGGCCACTGATCCATTGAGCACCTGACTTACTGACCTACAAACACACACTAAACCACTCGCACACACATGCATACAACAGAAACTGGAGTGATAACATTTCAAACCTTCCAAAGTTGACTTTTCACTCTTAAAGTGTTATTTTAACACTCTGTGTTGAAACGTGTTTCAGAGTTGATCATATCAATGTTGATATAACCTTTAACTCTCTAAAGGTGTTGTTTTAACTCTGACTCAAGTGAGACACAAGGAGAGTTACTTCTTGCTGTATGTCGTGTGTTTTGGTTGTTGTTTGCTTCATAACCAGAAGGTTGCTGGTTCAAATCTAATCTAATAATCAATGCCCAAACAACTGCATTTTTAAATTTGAACTACTTACTACAGTGCCGAAAATGACACTGTTGAGAGTTAAATATTAGAACTTCGGCAGAGTATTGAATGCTTAACCTCTTCAACAGTGTTGATTTAACTCTGAAAAGTGTTAAAAAATAACTCTGTCAGAGTTCATTTAACACGGTGCGCAGACATGCGCTCACCTGCTTTGCATTAGCCTGAAGCACGCACCACTTGGATCTTGCTTCCAGCTCAGTGATACAATTGCTTTTCTTCAAAAACCCACATGATCAGCTAAAACCAATAGGTTAATTGTCTTCCACCGTGAACCCTGACCTTGACGACGATCAGTTTTTGCATATTCGGAAGCAGTGCTCTGTCCTGTCTGGTGTGATTGAAGGTGAGAATGTGATGTAAAGTGGCAGATTGTCCCTGATAAATACTAAAAAAAAACAAAAAACTCCTGCCTGAGGGTCTGGCACTCAAATGCAAACATGAACTGTGTCATTTTGTCTTGGTCATTACTCAGAGTTATTAACTGAAAACTGTGCATGCGGTTATTTCTCACATTATCAGAGTAGATTAGCGTCAGGCGGCTCTGGGTCATGTTACCTTTGACTGGCCTTGGTACCACACTATAAATGGGCCAGCAGAGGTAAATGGTCTGCAGTAATGAGACAGTCTCTGCAGTGTTTTTGCTAGTTTGCCAACAGTAGATGCACATTTAAGCTTTTCTCTTAGACCACTAACCCTTTGCTCGACAAACAGGGTCTAAGATATAAAGCTTGCGTTGGAAAATCATTTAAAAAGCAGACAGCCTACACATCATTTTTTGTTCTTTGTCCTTTTTGGCCTTTTTCACTCCTCATGAACACCTTTCCGTCCTTCTCTGTGCCTCCCCCCAACACACCGACCATCCAGTCAGTGTGTAAGCCCTGCCTCCGGGCTCCGTGGAGGATGAACGATGTTCCCACACTTGACTATGAGTTGCTGCTGTCCCCAGCCAGCGGCTCCCTCCACAGCGGTCCTGGTGGTGGCAGCAGCAGCCCTCCTCTAGCACTGGTTGGGGTAGACACGGAGCAACGTACCGCCTTGGCCTTCGTGGGTCTACTCATGCTCTTCCTGATCTTCCTGCTGGTCAGATGCTTCAGGATCCTGCTGGACCCCTACAGCCGCATGCCTGCATCATCCTGGACTGACCACAAGGAGGGGCTGGAGAGGGGCCAGTTTGATTATGCACTGGTGTAGAGTGAAAAATGTTTTACTCGATGCAGACCGGATCTTTTACAACACAGATTAATTTAGACACAGACACGGACCATAAATATTGTGAATGCATTGTGAGAGGGGATGCAGGGGGTGTTGTATAGAGTGTTTGCAGTTGTATTGTGGTGTAAATATGAGGCTGCAGGACTCAAAGTATCCTGAAAGCTCTGGTTCTACAAGGGGAGATTCTCCAAGGTCTTTTTGAGTATTTGTTCTTGGGATCTTTCACCAGAAGCAAAGGTGGAATTTCTTTCTTATACAGTCATCATACTCTTAGACTTTTGCACAATTTATTTATGCCATTAAAATAAATCTAACCTTCTCCATTTAAAAAACAAACAGAACAAAACAAATCTCTGCTGTGTAATATTAATGAAATAACAATGTCAAAGCTGAAATAATGGGCTCTATAAGTGGCTGTACCCATTAGTATCACATGCTTCAATTCTACTTATTTATATAGCATCTAATCACAACACAATTACACCAAGGGACTACACATGAGCAAGGTTTAAATTTTACCCACCCCATGAGGAAGCACACTGGCGACGGTGTTAAGAAAAAACACCCTGCAACAATTATTTAATTATAGGAAGAAACCTAAAGCAGTCCAGACTCAGTGGAGCGACCATCTGCTTTGGCCATATGAATGAAAAAAGCACAACCTCCAGCTAATATTCAGTCCAGTGTTCACAATCACTTAAATCAACACTTTTACAGTCAGTGTTCTTTAGACACAGCAGGGGATGGATACATGAACATTTCCAAGTCAATAAATTTGTCTTGGACTTAATTTATATCAGTCATGAAGAAATACAAACAAGTTCTCAAAAACCAAATGTTCTTGCAAGAAGATGGGAAACCATCAAGATATCCATGACAACTCTGACGGACTTACAGGCAGCGGTGGGACAAAGCCATCAGCAAGTCACTCTCAAGTCATGAATCTGCAAGTCTCAAGTCATAATGTCCACCTATTATTTGCAAGCTGATTTGAGACTTGACTTGAGACTTGCAGATTGATGACTTGAGAATGAATTGACAGTGACTTCCTCCCACCTCTGCTTACAGGCAACTTCACAGCAGAGTGTAACACAGAAGGACTGTGAGAGCTTCTATTATCCCAAAACAGAGAAGCATATAACTCCTTCAGTTGAGTTGGGTGTTTTGGTGGCTTCCCTCACTAGTCTACTTTTTTGCATAGTTAGTTTTTGAGAACTGCCTCCTCTATGGCAGGTTTACCGTACAGTATCATATGGCTGAGTGGTTGGTGTGCTTAATTCCAAAGTTTAATGGAATGTATGTACTCCATGGAATGTGGAGTTGTGTCAGTAAGGGCATCCGGTGTGAAACTTGTGCCAAAGCAGCATGCTGATCCATATTGTATCTGCTGTGCTGACCCCAAGTGAAAAAGGTAAAAGCCAAAAGAACTTATTTGCCATACTGTTTGTATTTATTAATTAAGTCCAAGACATATTTAGTGACTTGGCAATGTTGATGTATCCATTCCCCTAACTTGTCTGAAGAAAACTGGCAGTAAAAGTGATGACTTTGTTGTGTTGTACTAAAAGAGTACCCAAATTTATGCAAAACATAATTTTGGCTTTGATATTTTTACTTAACTGACATAAATTTGCTGTCACTGTGAATTTAAAGGGGATTTTTGTTTTTAAATGCAGAGTTACATAAAACAAACATTAAAATTTGTAATAGCCCAAGGGTATGATGACTTTTTATATCCACCGTATAGTTTAAGGTGAGATTTGGAGCACTGGGTTGGGAACCAATGCCTTGGAAAGTCTCCCATTCACCAAGAGGCACACAATCCACTAGAACCCCAGAGTGTTTAACCAGACATGAGGTCATAAAGGACAGACACAATGAAGCGAGCACAGCTGCCTTAATCTTAACATGCCACTGCATCACATCACCGTAGTTCTTTCCAGAGATTCCAGGATTTTTTTTTTAAAAACATCTGTATGCTACACTGTTGATGATGCAGAGCACTAAAACACGCAGAACGTCAGTGATGGAGTTTACACTTAAGCAGATGCCCCTTTAATAAACCAAGCTCCTTTATCAGTCATTCATTACGGAGCACAGATCATCACAGTTTTGTGTTCAAACAGATAGACTGTGTCTCCATATGTTGTCGTCTATGTGTGTATGTAATTTAAGAAGCCATATCAGAGCTACATAATCTATTATTACAGTCTATGTTATCTGGTTGCTTTGCTTTAGTTAGCCTGATCAGTGTGGTGATGAGGCAAAGAGTAACTTTAGGCAAACAAAGCTTTATTTTTCTATCTAGACTCAAGTTTCAGGGTCTCTTTTGTGCTCTTGTTTCCTCCCCTATCTTGAATCAATCTTTAAACTGTGTTTTGGATGTGTACATGCAAACAAGTCTTGGAAAGCAGTGGTGGGTACAGCTAACCTAATCGCTAATCTGCTAACAAAAGCTATCTGTGGTAAGGCTAAACCTCTAAAACCATAGGCTAACCCATTTACGGTGTATCCAGAAAGTATTCACAGCGCTTCACTTTTTCTACATTGTTAATTATTTATTTATTTTGTAACTAATAAATCACATGTACATGAGTATTCACAGCCTTTGCTATGAAGCTCAAACTTGAGCTCACGTGCATCCTGTTTACACGGATCATCAATGAGATGTTTCTAGAGGTTAATTAGAGTCCACCTGGAGTAAATTCAGTTGATTTGACATGATTTGAAAAGGCCCAGATCTGTCTACATATAAGGTTCCACAGGTGACAGTGCACATCAAACACAAACCAAGCATGAAGTCAAAGGAAATGGTCTGTAGACCTCTGAGACAGGATTGTCTCAAGGCACAAATCTGGGGAAGGGTACAGAAACATTTCTGCTTCTTTGAAGGTCCCAATGAGCACAGTGGCCTCCATCATCTGTGAATAGAAGAAGTTCAGACCCACCAGGACTTTTCCTAGAGCAGGCCACGCGTCTAAACTGAGCAATTGGGAGCGAAGGGCCTTCGTCAGGGAGGTGACCAAGAACCCCATGGTCTCTCTGTCAGCACTCCAGCATTTCTCTGTGGAGAGAGAAGAACCTTCCAGAAGGACAACCATCTCTGGAGCAATCCAGCCCTGCATGGTAGAGTGGCCAGGTGGAATCAACTCCTTAGAAAAAGGCACATGGCAGCCCACCTGGAGTTTGCTAAAAAGGCACCCGAAAGGACCATGAGAAATAAAATTCTTTGGTCTGATGAGACAAAGTTTGAACTCTTTGGCATGAGTGCCAGGTGTCATGTTTGGAGGAACCAGGCACCATCCCTACAGTGAAGCATGGTGGTGGCATCATCATGTTGTGGGGATGGTTTTCAGCAGCAGGAACTGGGAGACTAGTCAGGATTGAGGGAAAGATGAATTCAGCAAGGTACAGAGACATCCTGGATGAAAACCTGATCCAGCATGCTCTTGACCTCAGACTGGGGTGACAGTTCATCGTTCAGCAGGATAATGACCCTCAGCAGACAGCCAAGATATCAAAGGAGTGGCTTCAGGACAACTCTGTGAATGTCCTTGAGTGGCCCAGCCAGAGCCCAGACCTGAATTTGATTGAACATCTCTGGAGAGATCTGAAAATGGCTGTGCACCAACACCTTCCATCCAACCTGATGGCGCTTGAGAGGTGATGCAGAACTGCCCAAAAGATAGGTGCATCAAGGTTGTGGCATGATATTAAAGAAGACTTGAAGCTGCAATTGCTGCCAAAGGTGCATCAACAAAGGATTGAGCAAAGGGTGTAAACATTTATGCACATGTGATTTCTTTTTTTAATTAAAAAAAACACTTATGTTGTCATTATGGGGTGTTGTGAGTAGAATTTTGAGGGAAAAATAAATTTACTCCACTTTGGAATAAGTCTGTAACATAACAAAATGTGGAAAAGTGAAGCACTGTGAATACTTTCTGGATGCACTCTAGTTGAAGGTACAATACCTGTTTTTATTATATGAATTGTAGCTTTGGATTTTTTTCTCTAAACCCGTGAAGATCAGGCCTAAAGATTTGAAATTTTAATATCTTTATAGTGTTAACATTGAGTTTCCCAAAAAGGTTTAGCATTCCATGATTAGGCAATGAGCAAGATGTATATACATAATTAGATTAAAAAGTTGATTACATTTTATAGTTTACAGCTCATTTTCTTATTGGATTAGTGTATAAACATATGATTTTAGGGATTATAGATGTTTTTTTTATTTGATTAAAAAAAAAAAGCTAACTAACTTAAAGTTAGCAGACCTAAATTTAGTGGAAACTAATTGGTCAACTATTGGTTTTCACAGATTGTACACAAGCCAGTGCGCTAACAAAGACAGTGTTTTACTAATTAGCTGTTAGCTGAACTGTGCCAACTACTGTTGGAAAGAGAAAAGTGGGTTTGCATTGGATTTGCGTTTGTGTTTTCTATAAAAGGATTTTGCTGACTCCTGTCTGGATTTTGATAACTGGAATGAATAAATTCTAATATTTAAGAGATTTTCTTCTCCAGTTATTTGAACTGTGTGGAGGGTTCCCACATTGTTCATGTTTAAAGTTAAATAAAGTTATTTCAACTTACCAATAATTACTATGAGTTGGTTTTATTACTTTTGAAAAGAAACATGATGCAAGGCTTAAAAATATTACCCACAATACTTTATTGTCATGTCACTGGACAAATTTGACATCATATGAATTATGCAAATTTTACAGACTGCAAGTTGGTGTTAAAAATCTTTGGTCTTGTACAAACACTTTGGGACATGAAATTTATGAATTCTCAGCTCGCTGACACGGTGCAAAGAGACGATCATCATTCCAGCTTTCATTTTGACAAAATATTAAAAAAAGTTTGCTTTCTCAATGCAACCCGATGGTGACAATGTTGTTTCATGTCTTGAGAATCAGTAAACACAAGCAATAGTGTTCCTAAACATAGTGGCAAATAAAAGACACATTACAAACTGACAATAAAGATACAAAGTATACAAAGGTTCCCAAGTTAGAAAAACGGTTATGTATTTTAAATATTGCCTCGGCTGTGGAACAGTGCAACCTTGGATGTTCCAACAAAACGATTATAGTGTAGCACCATAAATACATGCGTGTGACATGGTCAAGTTCGGTTTGATCCTTCAGACATTTCAACGCTTTCACGTACTGAAATAACAGACAGGAATGTTAGTTATTCTCAAGTCTGATATGTTTTGTTTGAGATAAACAAGCACAGCGACTAAATACCTAAATGGTGAACAGTGGTTTAAAATACGGTCACTAATCCTACATTACACTACAAAAACGCAACATCTTACCAAGTATATTTGTAGAATTTCTCATCAAACTATCTGATCTGCACTTAATATACATCAAAATCAATTAAGATATAGGCATTTGTTTTTTAATATTGCTTCTTTAAAATCTTGTTAAATAAAAGACACTTGGAAAGATCTTGCTTTGAGTCATATACAAGATTAAACAAGCTTTTTTTTTGTTTTACCTGAGATTTTTAAGATGCTTGTAAAAGAACACTCCCTAATACTTGGAAAATAAAACTCAGAATGAGTTCCCAGTGGAAACAGAACATTTAAAATTTCACTTATGATTTATTGAAATAATAGTTATGCTAGATAACGTTGATTTCAAAAAATTATTTCACTTGAAAACAAGGTGTTTATAATGTGCATTAAGTAAAAAAAAAAATCTGCCAATGGAACAAGTTAAAATTCATTCAAGATTTCTTGAAATAAAGTCTCGAAATTAGCTGAGAATGCTTATTTTGATCTTTATTTTATAGTGTTAGTAAATGTTACATGACAAATAATGCAGCAGCTTAAAAATGTTATGGCATGTCAAAAAACTTTTTTCATCTCAAATATGACTCAAAACAATTTTTCCTAGACTTTTTCCACTTTTTAAGATTTTCAGATGTATTATTTTAAAACAATATCTTACTGACATTTTATGTCGCAAGTGATTTTGTCTTATTTTAAGGGCATGAGAGATTTTGGCTACAATTTGAACAAATATACTTGGTAAGATTTTGCATTTTTCCAACGTAAAGGCCTTTGATCTTGGGTTTGTTTAATATTTTTTCTTTTTGGCAGCCTTCACATTTTAAAAAAAATCTACATTTCACTTAAAAATATAAAATTTAATTTTCAAGAAGCAAATTTGATAATATTGTTTTCAGCAATGACACAATACAGACAAACACAACAAACAAACACAAAAACAATGACAATAAAACCTGGCAGAAAAAAACAAACCTGAAATCCAGATTCAAGACTGCACTTTCTCTGTACAGCGTTTAGAGATGGTATATTTTTAGCACCTTTTTTTTCTCTTTGAGAAAAAAAAAAAAAAATTATATTGACCTGACGTTTTGTGAGGTTTCATCTTCACCTGTGCGTGTCCATGTGTGTGTGTCACAGCACTATCTTTAGTTACAGCTTAGGTAATGTTATTGTATTGTGTACCTTTGGAGATTGTCTGTTTTTCCATGTCACAAAATGAGGCTCAAACTTTCAACATCACGCTTGCAATAAAGTCAAAGAAGTCAAAGTCAGGTTACACTTAATGTCCCTTTCAGCCTCCAATCGGTGGCTGTTGGCTACAGTTCTGTTCTCCTGAATGGCTTTTATTAGGATTATACTGTAAAGCTGCAGAGAAACACTTTGGTCTTAATGAAAAAACAGAATTTCAATTCAGAAACTGCACCTGAAGGCTGAAATCCAAAAACAAACAAACAAACAAACAAACAAACAAACAAACAAACAAACAAAAAACACACACAATCTGCCCTGGCCGACCTTCTCTAAAGTCCTTTTTTAGCCAGTGTGCGCCCTGGTTGAGAAGGATGCTGAGGTATAACAGCACCCTCTATTGCTTTAAAGACAGCATTGCAGCATGGTGAAAAGCACTGAGGTAAAACCAAACATGGCAACACACACATGCAGTCAGTCACATAAGAGCAGAAACCAGCTGGGTTTTTCTAATCTGAGAACAGCTACGAGAGATGACTGCGGACCAATGACCACCTCAAATGATGTGTAAATGTTGCAGTCCTTTGAGTTACAAATTTTGAATTAACAAACATACGTTGACATTCTAATACTGAGAGGGGTGGACGTGACAAGCTTTGATCCCCAGTGTTGTGATTTCATCAAGATCTCAAAGAGGTGAGCCAGTCTTTGGACCACCAGCAGCCTCATCTTTAGTTTTGATTTGAAGCATTTTACATTTCCTATGCTGCAGTTTAAATACTACAGTACATGCGGCCACTCTCAGCACTTTAATTTGTGTGGAATTCCTTGTTTAGCTTTTTTTCTTTAGAACAGAAGTGCTTCATGGACTCTTTGGCCATCTGTTGTTGTGATAATTGTGCATGGGGGAGGCTGTGGTCCACGCAAGAGATACCTCTCTGTCATCATCTCCACTGGGTCGGCAGCCGCAACAGGTAGTGTAATCAAGGTACAAAAAGACAAAAACAAACAAACAAACAAACAAAAAAAAAAAACCCCACAAAGCATACAAAAAAGATAAACAGTAACAAAGTGGTAGGAGATTTGGGCTGATTGTCTCAGTCTTTCAAAGCCCGAGATTACCCCCAGTTTTAGGGGACGGTCCTATCGGAGCGGTGGGGACAAACTGCTGGATTACAGGTCAAGGGTTCCAACTTCAGGAATCAGTCCAGGGCAGTTGAGAAAACTCAGTGCAGGTGGATGTGCAGCTTGATGCGCAGGGCGTCTCCTATTTCTCCTAGTAGGTAGTCATTGTCGTGCTGCTGCTCTAGTTGACGTAGTTTTCGAGGCCCAAACAGTGGCAGGCTGGCGATATCCAACCTATAAGAACCTGGCGGAGGTGGCCTTTTGCCAAGTCGCAGTACGCTCTTCCCATCACGGCGTTCGAGGAGGCAGAAGTGTTCATCAGTGTTGCCATGAGTGATAACGTAGCGTACATGGTGCTCGAGGGGCTGCAGGGCGGGTAGAAGCTCGAGCAGCGGCTCCTTGTTGAGCAGCGAGGTCAGTGAAACATTCATGGGGATGGAGGCCTGCGTGTCAACGCTGGCCAAACTGACTGTTGAGTCCTGAAATGAGGATGGAAGCAGAGGCAAGGATGTAAATTACTAGTGTGATAGAAACTACTCTGGATTGAACACACCATGGTTATGTTTTCTAAATAAGTAATCTTGACCCTGAAACTGTATCAACTGAGAAAAACCAACGGCAGCTACTGGGACACGACCAGAACACTATCCTTCCTGGGAAAGTCAAGCTCACTTCAGGTCTGACAGTACTGTATGTGCTCCTTTTGTGCATCACTACATCTAACACACTATGGAAGAGCCTTGGGTCCTGGATGGCAACCACCTAGGACCCAAGGCCACCACGCAGGATCCTTCCAGGCTCCTATCTCCCACAAGTAGCCATCTATCTGCCGCAGCCAGGTGAAATGTGGGTGTCCTCTTGGCCTTTAGATGCTGTATGAACACAGACATGCACTACATGACTACATTGTCCTACCTGAAGTTCCCTCACAATGTAAGTGGTACACATCATCTGAGTTCCCCCAAGTAATTGTGTAACAGTGTGATTTCAGCTGTACCAAAAATAGGCTTGGTACCAACGACGTTCAGACTTTGCACTGGGTCACTGGTTAGCATCCAAGTCTCACAACCATACAGTAAGACAGGAAGCACCAGGACCCTAAACACTTTGACCTTTTTTCTCCTGCAAATGTATTCTCTTGGACAGATACCTCTGTTCAGAGACTCCACAAATAGATAAGATCAGATGAACATGATGAAACAGGAACGTCACAAACACATAAGTGAATCTCTGTACATCGTTTGTCACTTTTACTGCATATTAATACACTTTTGATAACTGAGTCCAGGAAGTCATTGAAAGCCCAGATCTTTGTCTTGATCCAGGACCATCATAAACTCAGACTCCTTACCCAACTTCTCAAGTGCTTTATTCAGAGAGAAGGAGAAGAGTTGAAGAGTGCTGTATTTATTAGACAGAATTTTTTTAAACAGAACGTTATTTTTCTATGTCCAGAATGTACCCCGCCTGAGGCCCTCTGACTGCTCGGGATAGATTCCAGCCCCCCCGTGACCCTTAACTGGAGTAAGCGGATACAGAAAATGGATCAATACCATATTTACTCTAATAAACGTGCCTTCTCTAATAGAAGCCCCCCCCCCCCCCCAATTTTTTCGGCACATTGCATGTAGTGAAATTTTGAATTCCTGAGAGAACAGAGTAAAATGAAAATGGAATTGTCATATCTCACTGCCACGAAATCTCATCATGTTCTGGCTCCCATGTTGCTTATGCGGCCACAGTGACTCATATTTCAGACCCTTCTCTGTCACATGAATGTCTGCCCCCGTGCCACCAGGCAGCTGTTTGCTGTTTTGGCCAGGGTTGCAAGTTTATCATTGTTCCTACACCACTCCCAGACACATTTCCTATCTACTAGGGAAATGTAACATGATTTTTTTTTCCTACCATTTTTAATGTAGTTTGTTGTTTATATTGACAATAATTTATTCAGATACATTTTTACTTGATGTATTTGCATTACAATTTACCTTTGTATTTACCTTTTCCTTTATGTACGTATTTGCAGTTTGGATAGTAGAGAAGCTTGAATCTTCGACTGGACTGGGTTGCTTGACGTGAGGATGTTTCGCTTCAAATCACAGAAGCTTCCTCAGCTAAAATTCTTGCTCTAGTAGTCTGACTTCTGTCTTGACTCTTGTAGAGAAGAATAAACCAGAAGCCAGCAAAAGCTGGAGTTTTTTAACCTAACCAGACCCCACCTACTGAGAGGCTGACTGCTATAGGCTAGTGACTAAACAATAGTTCTAATTAGCACCTATTGTGCTCTAGTAGCACTCTCCTAATGACAGGATGGAAGCCTCCCCTGATGGCTCCCTTGACGACTCTCTCCTGAATGACTCATTACCATGAACAAAAGACTGAAACTGCTTTGACCTGAGTACCACATTGTAAACAGGGGACAAAGCGTGTATGAGACCCGCTCCACGTTTAAGGCTGGGTTTCAACTGTTTTACAAAGAATGCTTCCTTGACACCTCTCTCAAACCATTTCTTCTCTCTGGCTAAGATTTTAACTTCCTTGTCCTCAAACGTGTGGTTAGTGTCTTTCAGGTGGAGATGAACTGCAGACTGAGGTCCACTGGCGACCTCTCTGCGGTGCTGGTATAGCGTCTTGTGTAAAAGTTGCTTCGTCTCACCTATGTAGTGTTCATTACAGTTTTCCTGACATCTGATATGATACACTACATTGCTCTTAGAGCAATGTAGTGTAGAGAGTGGAGAGTGCTAACTAGAGCACAATAAGTGCTAATTAGAGCTATTGTTTAGTCACTAGCCTATAGCAGTCAGCCTCTCGGTAGGTGGGGTCTGGTTAGGTTAAAAAACTCCAGCTTTTGTTGGCTTCTGGTTTATTCTTCTCTACAAGAGTCAAGACAGAAGTCAGACTACCAGAGTAAGAATTTTAGCTGAGGAAGCTTCTGTGATTTGAAGCGAAACGTCCTCACGTCAAGCAACCCAGTCCAGTCGAAGATTCAAGCTTCTCTACTATGGAAACCACCTGGACAACTGAGAGCCTACACAGAAAAATTTGCAGTTTGCTTTCACACGTGATTATCCCATGAATCTTTTTTATTGTTGTACAGTCCTACAAAATCAAGTCAAATCTGGGAGCATGCGCTGGTGCTGTGCTTTGTATTGCCCATGACACGACAGAACCAGCCAGACAGCAAGCACCAGGACCCTAAAGAATTGGACCGTCATTCTCCAGCAAAGATACTGGCATCGTCAAACACCTCTGTCCAGTGACCTCATGCCTCCATAATGGCCCCTTTTACACATAGTGCGAAGTTTGGGCGAAAATGGTAAAACAGTTTGAAATTAGCGCACGAACCATCGCGCCGATGGGCAGGCGTGCACGAACCCGGTGCGAGAGTTTGCGCACGTGCCAGAGTCTTTTGAGCAGGAACAGTGCCAGGTGCAGCACATGGCACCGCTTATGTGGTGTAAATAAGAAAATAAAAACCAGTTGGTAGACGTGGAACCACATTGTGCCACTTATGAGGTATAAAGAAAAACCAGCCGATACGCGTGGAACCACATCGCGCCACTTATGCGGTATAAATAAAAAACAGCCAGTACGTGTGGAACCACACCGTGCTGCTTATGTGGTATAAATAAAAAAATAACAACCAGCCAATACGTGTGGACCTAGATTGCACCGCTTATGTGGTATAAATGAAAAAAAACAGAGAGAGAGAGAAAAACACACCACCCACTGGATGGGAACTCACACCTTTCAAGAGCTCTGGATCACCAGTTGGTGACTAACGCTGAGATACAGGACTGTTCTGTGAAAGCTGTGGGAATCTGCCTCATACCAGGAAGGACATGGAAGTATTACAAAGAAAAAGTTAAAATCCCACACCATATAAAACACCGCATTTATCAAGCGAGCAATACAAATATGATCCATCTGTTCCTTTGGTGATGACCCATGGTCACAGACATTCAGTTCAGTCATGAAATGATATGAAGGAGAAGCAGTGTGCTCTGATCATGTCCACATCTACTGGTCAGGTGCGTGTAGTCGGCCGTGCGCGTGTTCTGCTCGGCATGCATATCTTGTGGACAGCACGCCGCAGCATAGACATGGCGTCATGTGGAATAGAGCTCACATGGGTGAAATGACGGTCAGATTGCCTGCTGCGTGTTCTGATCTGACAGTCTGTTTCAACCTGGGGGGCTGTCAGTGTCCACTCCGTGCGTGCACTCACTTGCTGCAGCTTGTTACCACCATGGCGATATTCCATTCCATTCCATTTTCTTCCGCTTCATCCGAGGTTGGATCGCAGGGGCAGCAGCTCAAGCAAAGCCACTCAGACCTCCCGATCCACACACATCTCCCCCAGCTCCTCCGGGGGAACCCCGAGGCGTTCCCAAGCCAGCTGCAAGACGTAGTCCCTCCAGCGTGTCCCAAATCTTCCCCGGAGCCTCCTCCCAATGGGACGTGCCCGGAACACCTCTCCAGCGAGGCGTCCAGGGGGCATCCGAAAAAGACGCCCGAACCACCTCAGTTGGCTCCGTTCGACGTGGAGGAGCAGCGGCTCGACTCCGAGCTCCTTCCGAGTGACCGAGCTCCTCACCCTATCTCTAAGAGAGTGCCCAGCCACCCTGCGGAGGAAACTCATCTCAGCCGCTTGTACTTGCGATCTTGTTCTTTCGGTCATGAGCCAAATCTCATGACCATAGGTGAGGGTCAGAACGTAGATCAATCGGTAAATCGAGAGCTTTGCCCCCCTGCTCCGCTCTCTCTTCACCAGGACGGTCCGATACAGCGACTGCATCACTGCAGATGCTGCACCGATCCATCTGTCGATCTCAAGCTCCATCTGTCCCTCTCTCATGAACAAGACCCCGAGATACTTAAACTTTTCCACTTGAGGCAAGGACACTCCATTGACCTGAAGAGGGCAAAGCACCTTTTTCCGGTCGAGAACCATGACCTCGGATTTGGAGGTGCTGATTTTCATCCCGGACGCTTCACACTTGGCTGCAAACCGCTCCAGTGCATGCTGAAGGTCCTGATTTGAAGAAGCCAACAGAACCACATCGTCCGCAAACAGCAGAGACGAGATTCTGTGGTTCCCAAACCGGACCCCCTCTACACCCTGACTGTGCCTAGAAATTCTGTCCATAAAGGTAATGAACAGAACCGGTGACAAAGGGCAGCCCTGGCGGAGGCCGAAGTGCACTGGAAACAGGCTTGACTTATTACCGGTAATGCAAACCAAGCTCCTGCTGCGGTTGTACAGGGACCGGATAGCCCTTAAAAAGGGACCCCAGACCCTGTACTCCCAGAGCACCCCCCACAGGGCACCTCGAGGGACATGGTTGAACACCTTCCCCAGATCCACAAAACACATGTGGTCTGGTTGGGCGAACTCCCATGAACCCTCGAGCACCCGATGGAGGGTGTAGAGCTGGTCCAGTGTGCCGCGACCAGGACGAAAACCACACTGCTCCTCCTAAATCCGAGGTTTGACTATTGGTTGAATTCTCCTCTCCACTACTCTGGAATAGACCTTACCAGGGAGGCTGAGGAGTGTGATCCCCCTGTAGTTGGAACACACCCTCCGGTCCCCCTTCTTAAACAGAGGGACCACCACCCCAGTCTGCCAATCCAGAGGCACTGTCCCTGACCGCCACACAATGTTGCAGAGACATGTCAACCAAGACAGTCCCACAACATCCAGAGACTTAAGGTACTCCGGACGGATTTCATCCACCCCAGGAGCCTTGTCACCGAGGAGCTTTCTGACCACCTGGGTGACTTCGGCCTGGGTGATGGATGAGTCTGCCTCTGACTCCCTAGTCTCTGCTTCCTCTTCGGAAGGTGTGACGATGGGATTGAGGAGATCCTTGAAGTATTCCTTCCACCCCCGACAACATCCCCAGTCAGGGTCAACAGCTCCCCACCCGCACTGTAGACAGTGTTGGTGGAGAGCTGCTTCCGCCTCCGGAGGCGTCGGACGGTTTTCAGAATTTCTTCGAGGCCGACCAATAGTCATCCTCCATGGCCTCCCTGAACTCCTCCCAGACCCGAGTTTTTGCCTCTGTGACTGCACAGGCTGCATCACGCTTGGCCTGCCGGTACCTGTCAGCTGCTTCCGGAATCCCACCTGCCAACAAAGACAAGTAGGACTCCTTCTTCAGCTTGATGGCATCCCTTACTTCCGGTGTCCACCACCGGGTTCGGGGATTGCTGCTGCGACAGGCACCAGAGACCCTGCGATCACAGCTGCGAGCGGCCGCATCGACAAGGAGGTGGAGAACACGGTCCACTCAGACTCCATGTCTCCAACCTCCCCCGGGATCTGGGAGAAGCTCTCCCGGAGGTGGGAGTTGAAGACCTCGCTGACAGAGGGTTCTGCCAGTCGTTCCCAGCAGACCCTCACGATACATTTGGGCCTGCCAGGTCTGACCGGCTTCCTCCTCTCCCAGCGGATCCAACTCACCACCAGGTGGTGATCAGTCAACAGCTCAGCCCATCTCTTCACCCGAGTGTCCGAGACACATGGCCAAAGGTCAGATAATATGACTATAAAGTCGATCATCGACCTCCGGCTTAGGGTGTCCTGGTGCCACGTGCACTTATGGATATCCTTGTGTTCAAACATGGTGTTTGTGATGGACAAACTATGGCTAGTACAGAAGTCCAACAACTGAACACCACTCGGGTTCAGATCGGGGAGGCTGTGCTTCCCAATCACCCCCCTCCAGGTCTCACTGTATCCGACCACATGGGCACTGAAGTCCCACAGGAGAACAATGGAGTCCCCATTTGGAGCACTATCTAGTACCCCTCCCAGGGACTCCAAGAAGGTCGGGTACTCTGCACTGCCACTCGGCCCATAGGCTGAAACAACAGTGAGAGACCTGTCTCCAACCCGAAGGCATAGGGACACGACCCTCTCGATCACCAGGGTGAACTCCAACACATGGCGACTGAGCTGGGGAGCAATGAGCAATGCTACCCCCACCCGCCGCCTCTCCCGTGGGCCACGCCAGAAAAGTGGAGCGCCCAGCCCCTCTCCAGGAGTTGGGTACCAGATCCCAAGCTGTGCGTGGAGGTGAGCCCAACTATCTCTAGTCGGTACCTCTCAACCTCCCTCACAAGCTCAGGCTCCTCCCCGCCCCCAGCGAGGTGACATTCCACATCCCGACAGCCAAAGGCTGTGAGCGCGGACCGGGGTGCCGGGCCACCCACCCTCGATCTACACCCGACCCCCATGGCCCCCTCTGCAGGTGGTGAACCCACAGGAGGGCGGGCCCATGTCACTCTTTCGGGCTGGTTAGGTGTGTTGGAACAGGGAGACAACTAAGAGTGTCAGGAAGGTAGATCTCGAGGACCGAACCTGGGCACCCCTGCCGTACAGCACTCACACTATGTGTGTATAGCAGAAGTGTAAAACTCCGGGTTCAGAAAATAAAAGTCCAGCCACATATATGTTCCATCTTCCCAATAAACCAGCTGATTGTAATTAGTTCAGCTCTTCAGGCAGGTGGATGAGTTACCGATTGAGATCACCGGTTTTAGGTGCACAAGTAGAAGTAACACATGGGAGGGTTTTTACTTTCTGAAGGTGGAGTTTTACACCTCTGGTGTATAGGCTGGCTGTGATGGCTGCCACTTCTTGGGGGAATCCCACAAATTTAAGGCTGTCAGAGAGAGCAGCCCAATCAACTGAATTTAAGACTTTGCATTCTATGAGCACTGTAGCCAGGCTGACAAAGAGTCAGAGCTCTATTGAGCTGAGTATTCCATTAACTTTAACTAGTAATGACTTCATGACTTTCTTTGCTAACAAAATTTTAACTATTAGAGAAAAAATTACTCATAACCATCCCAAAGACGTATCGTTATCTTTGGCTGCTTTCAGTGATGCCGGTATTTGGTTAGACTCTTTCTCTCCGATTGTTCTGTCTGAGTTATTTTCATTAGTTACTTCATCCAAACCATCAACATGTTTATTAGACCCCATTCCTACCAGGCTGCTCAAGGAAGCCCTACCATTATTTAATGCTTCGATCTTAAATATGATCAATCTATCTTTGTTAGTTGGCTATGTACCACAGGCTTTTAAGGTGGCAGTAATTAAACCATTACTTAAAAAGCCATCACTTGACCCAGCTATCTTAGCTAATTATAGGCCAATCTCCAAACTTCCTTTTCTCTCAAAAATTCTTGAAAGGGTAGTTGTAAAACAGCTAACTGATCATCTGCAGAGGAATGGTCTATTTGAAGAGTTTCAGTCAGGTTTTAGAATTCATCATAGTACAGAAACAGCATTAGTGAAGGTTACAAATGATCTTCTTATGGCCTTGGACAGTGGACTCATCTCTGTGCTTGTTCTGTTAGACCTCAGTGCTGCTTTTGATACTGTTGACCATAAAATTTTATTACAGAGATTAGAGCATGCCATAGGTATTAAAGGCACTGCGCTGCGGTGGTTTGAATCATATTTGTCTAATAGATTACAATTTGTTCATGTAAATGGGGAATCTTCTTCACAGACTAAAGTTAATTATGGAGTTCCACAAGGTTCTGTGCTAGGACCAATTTTATTCACTTTATATATGCTTCCCTTAGGCAGTATTATTAGACGGTATTGCTTAAATTTTCATTGTTACGCAGATGATACCCAGCTTTATCTATCCATGAAGCCAGAGGACACACACCAATTAGCTAAACTGCAGGATTGTCTTACAGACATAAAGACATGGATGACCTCTAATTTCCTGCTTTTAAACTCAGATAAAACTGAAGTTATTGTACTTGGCCCCACAAATCTTAGAAACATGGTGTCTAACCAGATCCTTACTCTGGATGGCATTACCCTGACCTCTAGTAATACTGTGAGAAATCTTGGAGTCATTTTTGATCAGGATATGTCATTCAAAGCGCATATTAAACAAATATGTAGGACTGCTTTTTTGCATTTACGCAATATCTCTAAAATCAGAAAGGTCTTGTCTCAGAGTGATGCTGAAAAACTAATTCATGCATTTATTTCCTCTAGGCTGGACTATTGTAATTCATTATTATCAGGTTGTCCTAAAAGTTCCCTAAAAAGCCTTCAGTTAATTCAAAATGCTGCAGCTAGAGTACTGACGGGGACTAGAAGGAGAGAGCATATCTCACCTATATTGGCCTCTCTTCATTGGCTTCCTGTTAATTCTAGAATAGAATTTAAAATTCTTCTTCTTACTTATAAGGTTTTGAATAATCAGGTCCCATCTTATCTTAGGGACCTCGTAGTACCATATCACCCCAATAGAGCGCTTCGCTCTCAGACTGCAGGCTTACTTGTAGTTCCTAGGGTTTGTAAGAGTAGAATGGGAGGCAGAGCCTTCAGCTTTCAGGCTCCTCTCCTGTGGAACCAGCTCCCAATTCAGATCAGGGAGACAGACACCCTCTCTACTTTTAAGATTAGGCTTAAAACTTTCCTTTTTGCTAAAGCTTATAGTTAGGGCTGGATCAGGTGACCCTGAACCATCCCTTAGTTATGCTGCTATAGACGTAGACTGCTGGGGGGTTCCCATGATGCACTGTTTCTTTCTCTTTTTGCTCTGTATGCACCACTCTGCATTTAATCATTAGTGATCGATCTCTGCTCCCCTCCACAGCATGTCTTTTTCCTGGTTCTCTCCCTCAGCCCCAACCAGTCCCAGCAGAAGACTGCCCCTCCCTGAGCCTGGTTCTGCTGGAGGTTTCTTCCTGTTAAAAGGGAGTTTTTCCTTCCCACTGTAGCCAAGTGCTTGCTCACAGGGGGTCGTTTTGACCGTTGGGGTTTTACATAATTATTGTATGGCCTTGCCTTACAATATAAAGCGCCTTGGGGCAACTGTTTGTTGTGATTTGGCGCTATATAAAAAAAATTGATTGATTGATTGATTGATTGATGAGTACTCGCCAGAGGTAGGACAAAGTCACTCTCAAGTCATGAACTGGCAAGTTTCAAGTCATAATGTCCACCAATTGTTTGCAAGCTGACTTAAGACTTGACTTGGGACAGATTGATGACTTGAGAATGACTTGACAGTGACTTCATTCAACCTCTGGTACTCGCAGTTGACTTCTTGGATGTGACACCAAGCAGGATCATTATCATTATTATTACGTATTATTATTATTGGTCAATATGTACCTGCTTGAGCTCATTTTTCAAGGCATTGCGTCTGTGTCGTCTGCCCTTTCCTCCTCCATTGATCTTACACTCATAGCAGGCCTCAGGAGACAGACTGTCATCATCTTCACTGTCCATCCCAAGCTGTCCAGGGAAACCTGCTCCTGTTATACAGTGACTAGAGATGGAAAGTGACAGAATCAAAGAGCTGAAACATAGTCCAAAGCTTTGAAATATTTCTCTGTAGCAAAATAAACATTTGTCAAGAGGCTCGCTATCTTAAATTGTGACTAAGAACTTTTTTGATTTGCAAGAAAAATACGAGGAGCTGAAACTACTTTTAAATTTGCATCTCCTCACCCCTGTCCAGCTCTGTAGTAACCTCCCGGACACCCGCATAGGTAGCCACCATCTGTGTTGGAGCAGCCGTACATGCAAGGATTGTTGCCCATACTGCACTCATTTACATCTTGGCAGCCACCAGCCGTCTGCTCAAAGTCAAAGCCAGAAGGACACACACACTTGTAGCTGCCCAGTGTGTTGTAGCAGGAGGCGGAGCCACACACAGTCCCGCCCTGACACTCGTTCTCATCTGGGATGGAAAGGAAAAGGAAGTGGAGAGATGCAGGAGGAACACGTGGGACATATGAAACATGTTTAGTCACAAAATTGGGTGAGGAGCAGAAACATCACACACAGTATGGCGACAACATGATTGGTCTATCTTAAATGAATATAATTCTTTACATTCTCAGAAACATAATTTCTAAAACTTGACAATTTTAATTCACAAAAACACAAACTGAATTTTGCATTTCCATTCAGTGTATTCACACAGCACCACCTCTACATAAGTTGCTCCGAGGTGCTACACATGAGCAAGGTTTTAAACCTTATCCAGACTGGCAACAGTGGCAAGTGTAGACATGTAAAAACCTCAATCAGAATATGGTGTCCTATTGGAGTCTAGAATATCGTGAAAAAGTCCAATTTGTTTCAGGTATTTCAGAGAGTGAACATTTTACATATTCTCGTTTCAGTACATAGAAACAAAAACATTTCAATCATTTTTTTCATTTTAATTTTGATTATTATGGCCTACAGTCCCCCAAATTAGAAAATGCATATCTCAAAATACTGGAATTTTTTTTTTCAAGTCCCATTTATACAGCATGTATACCATGAATCTCTCAAATCTGGTTCAGTAGACACAACCAATATCATGAGGGAGACTGCTGAAGTCACATTTGTCCAGAAGACACTCTCAGACACTTTCCACAAGGAGGTTTTAAGCCACAGAAGGCCACTGCTGAAAGCTCTGGCTGTTCAGAGTTCTAGATCAAAGAATATTCACATAAAGTTGACTGGGGGGGTCAGAAAATATGCACAAGCAACAGGAACGAACACAGCCTTGAGAAGATTGTAAGCCAAAACTGATTCAAGAACTTCTGGGAGGTTCACAAGGAGTGGACTGAGGCTGGAGTCAGTGCGCCAAGGGCCACCACGCACAGGCGTGTCCAGGAAATAGGCTACAAGCGTTGCATTCCTGTTTCCAAGCCACTCCTGAACCATAGGCTGTCAGAAGCTTCTTACCTGTGCTACAGAAAAAAGAACTGAACTGTTGCTCAGTAGTCCATAATCCTCAGATAAGTAATTTTTGGAAATCCATGTCACAAAGTCTGGAGGAAAAGCGAAGAGACACAAAATCCAAGGTACTTGAAGCCCAGTGTGAAGTTTGATTTGAGGTGCCATGTCATCTACTGGTGTTGGTCCACTGTGTTTTATCAAGTCCAAAGTTAACCCAGCCCTTTATCAGGAGATTGTAGAACACTTCATACTGCCATCTGCTCACAAGCTTCATGGAGATGCTGATTTCCTCTTCCAGCAGTACTTGGCATTTGCCCACAGTACCAAAAGTACTACAACCCCTGGCAAAAATTATGGAATCACCGGCCTCGGAGGATGTTCATTCAGTTGTTTAATTTTGTAGAAAAAAAGCAGATCACAGACATGACACAAAACTAAAGTCATTTCAAATGGCAACTTTCTGGCTTTAAGAAACACTATAAGAAATCAGGAAAAAAATTTGTGGCAGTCAGTAACGGTTACTTTTTTAGACCAAGCAGAGGGAAAAAAATATGGAATCACTCAATTCTGAGGAATAAATTATGGAATCACCCTGTAAATGTTCATCCCCAAAACTAACACCTGCATCAGATCAGATCTGCTCATTAGTCTGCATCTTAAAAGGAGTGATCACACCTTGGAGAGCTGTTGCACCAAGTGGACTGACATGAATCATGGCTCCAACACGAGAGATGTCAATTGAAACAAAGGAGAGGATTATCAAACTCTTAAAAGAGGGTAAATCATCACGCAATGTTGCAAAAGATGTTGGTTGTTCACAGTCAGATGTGTCTAAACTCTGGACCAAATACAAACAACATGGGAAGGTTGTTAAAGGCAAACATACTGGTAGACCAAGGAAGACATCAAAGTGTCAAGACAGAAAACTTAAAGCAATATTTCTCAAAAATCGAAAATGCACAACAAAACAAATGAGGAACGAATGGGAGGAAACTGGAGTCAACGTCTGTGACCGAACTGTAAGAAACCGCCTAAAGGAAATGGGATTTACATACAGAAAAGCTAAACGAAAGCCATCATTAACACCTAAACAGAAAAAAACAAGGTTACAATGGGCTAAAGAAAAGCAATCGTGGACTGTGGATGACTGGATGAAAGTCATATCAACTTTCAATCAACTTTTTTCTTATATAGCGCCAAATCACAACAAACAGTTGCCCCAAGGCGCTCCACATTGCAAGGCAAGGCCATACAATAATTATGAAAAACCCCAACAGTCAAAACGACCCCCTATGAGCAAGCACTTGGCCACAGTGGGAAGGAAAAACTCCCTTTTAACAGGAAGAAACCTCCAGCAGAACCAGGCTCAGGGAGGGGCAGTCTTCTGCTGAGACTGGTTGGGGCTGAGGGAAAGAACCAGGAAAAAGAGATCGATCACTAATGATTAAATGCAGAGTGATGCATACGGAGCAAAAAGAGAAAGAAACAGTGCATCATGGGAACCCTCCCACAGTCTACGTCTAAAGCAACATAACCAAGGGATGGTCCAGGGTCACCCGATCCAGCCCTAACTATAAGCCTTAGCGAAAAGGAAAGTTTTAAGCCTAATCTTAAAAGTAGAGAGGGTATCTGTCTCCCTGATCTGAATTGGGAGCTGGTTCCACAGGAGAGGAGCCTGAAAGCTGAAGGCTCTGCCTCCCATTCTACTCTTACAAACCCTAGGAACTACAAGTAAGCCCGCGGTCTGAGAGCGAAGCGCTCTAATGGGGTAATATGGTACTACGAGGTCCCTAAGATAAGATGGGACCTGATTATTCAAAACCTTATAAGTAAGAAGAAGAATTTTAAATTCTATTCTAGCATTAACAGGTTGGTTATTCAGTGATGAATCTCGAATCTGCATTGGGCAAGGTGATGATGCTGGAACTTTTGTTTGGTGCCATTCCAATGAGATTTATAAAGATGACTGCCTGAAAAGAACATGTAAATTTCCACAGTCATTGATGATATGGAGCTGCATGTCAGGTAAAGGCACTGGGGAGATGGCTGTCATTACATCTTCAATAAATGCACAAGTTTACGTTGATATTTTGGACACTTTTCTTATCCCATCAATTGAAAGGATGTTTGGGGATGATGAAATCATTTTTCAAGATGATAATGCATCTTGCAATAGAGCAAAAATTGTGAAAACATTCCTTGCAAAAAGACACATAGGGTCAATGTCATGGCCTGCAAATAGTCCGGATCTTAATCCAATTGAAAATCTTTGGTGGAAGTTGAAGAAAATGGTCCATGACAAGGCTCCAACCTGCAAAGCTGATCTGGCAACAGCAATCAGAGAAAGTTGGAGCCAGATTGATGAAGAGTACTGTTTGTCACTCATTAAGTCCATGCCTCAGAGACTGCAAGCTGTTATAAAAGTCAGAGGTGGTGCATCAAAATACTAGTAATTTGTTGGAGCGTTCTTTTGTTTTTCATGATTCCATAATTTTTTCCTCAGAATTGAGTGATTCCATATTTTTTTTCCCTCTGCTTGGTCTAAAAAAGTAACCGTTACTGACTGACAGTTTTTTTTTCCTGATTTCTTATAGTGTTTCTTAAAGCCAGAAAGTTGCCATTTGAAATGACTTTAGTTTTGTGTCATGTCTGTGATATGCTTTTTTTCAATAAAATTAAACAACTGAATGAACATGCTCAGAGGCCGGTGATTCCATAATTTTTGCCAGGGGTTGTAGTACCTGGTTTTTTTACCATAGCGTAGTTGATCCCACAGACAATCCCTCATAGATTCCTTAAGGGGTATTGTGAAGAGGAACATAAGAGACACCAGAACCAACAATCCACATGTGCTGAAGGCTGCTATCACAGGAATCTGGACTTCCAGAACACCTCAGCAGTGCTAATAGCAGAGCTGACCGCCTCCAGTCCATGCCGCACTGATGCAGGAATTCATTCAAAAAGAGCCACAACCAAATACTGGGTGCAGAAATAAACATACTTTTTTAAAAACTGATCTTCAGAACCATTCTAGTATTTTGAGATATACATTTTTCTACTTTTTGGAGCTGTAGGCCATAGGGAAAAGTATTGATAAGATTTTATCGATATCGATACCATTATCGATTCCACTTATCGATCCGATTCCTTATCAATTCCCTTATCGATACCTCTTGTGAATTTTATGTGTACTAAAAGTAGACTTTACAGGTTTTCTATGTCAACAACATTTTACTGAGTCTCAAAGTAAATAAATATGTAATTGGTCACTGGATCGTTAAACTCTGGACATAATAAACTCTACATGGTGCATCCTTGATCTCTGGGCATAAATAGAAATAAACAAAATCTGTAACAACAGTGTAACTGTAACTGTAACAAAATCTTTTTTGTCAAAAGCATTTCCTTTCAGAAATTATTGGCATGAAGGTCTTTCCATACATCTGAGCTCTTGCATCTGGCTGTGCTACACATCAGGATGTAATTCATAAAGAATGCAGGACGTCTCATTTTGGGAGGAAAAAAAAAATCCTTTAGTTGATTGTAGTTTGTCTGTATTACAGTGTTTGGAAAGAGGTGTCATTTTATTTAAAGTGGCAATTTGTTTTGAAGTTATTAATTCCGACCAGACTCTGTCTCAGCAGAGACTGGTGCAGCGTTTGGAGCTATGCCAACAGAATGGAGGACGATT
The DNA here is from genome assembly GCF_902500255.1 of Thalassophryne amazonica. NCBI lineage: Eukaryota > Metazoa > Chordata > Actinopteri > Batrachoidiformes > Batrachoididae > Thalassophryne > Thalassophryne amazonica. The sequence goes on along the minus strand of NC_047112.1, from coordinate 39,708,461 downwards.
CTCATTTCTTGACTGCAACAAGACGAGAGTCCCAGTTAGTGACTTTAATCCACACAAAAGTGACTCATGATTGACATATTTTAATGGTTTTGAGAGGGGTTGAGAAGCGGACTTGCCGCTTCTGAAAAGCAGCGAATCAAAGAACCAACGAGCCAGTGAATTGAAGCACTGCTTCATTGCTTCATGCTTCAAAGTGGAGTCGCGCTGCAGAAGCGGTTGATTACAAAGCCGCTGCAGGGTCTGTAATCAACATAGAGGAATGATCATTTTCCCGACAAAACCCTTAAAACCAACAGCAGCTCTGAAGGACTGATAAGGGAATCGTTAAGCAAAAAGACTATTGCTATCAGTAGATTGAATTATTTCTTAACGATACCCGAAAAGAACCGGTTCTCGATACCCAACCCTAGTAGGCCATAATGATCAAAAAAAAAAAAAAAAAAAGATTGAAACTTTTTGTTTCTATGTACTAAAACTAGAATATGTAAATTTTTCAATGTCTGAAATAACTGACAAAAAAAATTAACTTTTTCATGATATTCAAAGTTTTTGCGATACACCTGGCTGACCGACAGTAACTTACCCACACACTGGTTCCACTGGTAGTGCTGAACGTAGCCCTGAGGACAGCCACAGCGGTACCCTCCCAGCATGTTCTGGCAGCCGTGCTGACAGCGGTGGTTACTGCTGCACTCGTCCACGTCTGTGGAAAAGTCAGATAACCACTCATCAACTGACGCCTACATTTCATGAATTGAATCCTGATCCTTAAAAAAAATGTCAGGAGCTTTTAAGTGCTCACATTTATTATATGTGACATAAGGGGTGTAGTTTGTGCTTACCCTCACACTCCACGCCTGTGCTGTCTAAGGAGAACCCTTTGGAGCATTCACAGTTGAAGCTACCAGGTGTGTTGACACAAGATGCCCGGGATCCACACACACTACTCTGACCCATGCACTCATTGTTGTCTGCAAAAGGTATCACAGACAATTTATTATAAGAATTACAGTCCATCGTTGTTTCATTTGTCCCCCCCCCCCCATCATGTCACATGAAAGTATTAAAGTTCTAAAACATGATGCAGCCTTCAAAATTCAGTGCACCATAATTAAATTGTGTTTGACTGGACGTCCGCTTCCGGTATGCCCGAGTGAAGACGCGTCTAAGTTGCACTCCGATCAAGAATTTTGGAAAACAGCCTACAATATCGATTTAACTGAATGAAAATAAAAGAACCTACAAGAATGGCTACTGGACAACGAACGAGCAAGAAAGATGCTAAAATGGGGAAAAGTGAAGACACGAAAATGACGCAAAAGCAGCTAACGCTAGATGCTAGCCTAACACAAGCCGAAAACCTGTTGCTCATGGAGCTTCGTAAATTCCGAGAGGAGTCTGGAAATGCTCAACGAGATATTAAGGAGTCTCAAATGCGCATGGAGATGACAATAGGAGAAATCAACAAAAGAACTGATACACTGGAAAAAAGAATCGAAGTTGCGGAAACCAGGGTAAGCAACAATGAAGATCGAGACACACGACAGGAAAAAGTGTTAGCATACCTGCTTAAAAAAGATGCTAAGCTAACTGCAAAGCAAGATGAACTGGAGAACAGAATGCGCAAAAACAACATAAGACTTCATGGGATAAAAGAAGATTCAGAAGGAAAAGAGATGATACCGTTCATCACTCAATTTCTCAAGTCGAAACTAAATTTACCTGAAGACACCGATATTCGCATCGAGCGAGCGCACAGGTCTACAGTGTCTAAGCCAAAACCGACAGCACCACCGAGGTCCATTATAGTTCAGTTTGTAGATTTCAGTGTGAAACAGGCAGTGTTGTGACAGGCCTAGGAGCAACAAAATGTTGAATTCAACGGGAAAAAGGTCTTTTTTGACCAAGATTTTTCTCCAGAGGTGCAAAGGAAAAGGAAACAAGTGCGTGAGGTGATCAAAAAACTCAAGGAGCGTAAAATAAAGGCACAATCACCATAACCAGCCCAACTGAAGCTATTCCTGGAGACTGGTATCAAAATCTTCCCTTCCCTCCTGGACGCCCAACCTACTCTAAGAGAGCTGGGGATTACGGTAGAGGTGGATGAGAGGGATCTTCTAGAGAGAGAACTGTTACAGGATGGCTGGCAAACTCGGGGCTGGCAGAAAAAGTCTGGACAAATGCTGAACACAGAGGACATTAGAGCCATCATAAAACCTGTGACCTACTCTGAGGAGGTCTAAAATGAAGACAAGATTTCTACATTCCTCTTGAACTATTGGAACTATAGAAGTTACAAAGAAAGAAGAAAGGGGAGGAAAGAGAAAAAAAAATTGTATTTGCATATATGTGAGAATGTATGAGTGTATATGTATCCAGAAGCGTGTATATGTCTGTGTGGGTACATATGTGCATGTGAATACTCATATGCGTACGTGTGTAGGAATGTGTAAGTGTGAGTGTATATATAAACGAGTATGGTTGTGTGCATAAGCTTGTGTATATTTGTGTAAGTATGTATGCATGTATGTATGTGTGTATGTATGTGTACGTGTATATATGTGTGTGTGTATATATATATGTATGTGTGTATATGTGTGTGTGCATGTGTGTATATATATATATATATATATATATATATATGTATATATATATGTGTATATATATATATATATATGTATATATATATATATCAATCAATCAATCAATTTTTTTATATAGCGCCAAATCACAACAAACAGTTGCCCCAAGGCGCTTTATATTGTAAGGCAAGGCCATACAATAATTATGTAAAACCCCAACGGTCAAAACGACCCCCTGTGAGCAAGCACTTGGCTACAGTGGGAAGGAAAAACTCCCTTTTAACAGGAAGAAACCTCCAGCAGAACCAGGCTCAGGGAGGGGCAGTCTTCTGCTGGGACTGGTTGGGGCTGAGGGAGAGAACCAAGAAAAGACA